>NC_041337.1:5112457-5402457 GCF_004354835.1 Perca flavescens
CGTAGGTGTAACCAAAAGTGACATCACTGCGCGACAGACCTTTTCTCACTGCTGCCGGAGTCCTTGGAGGTGGACGATGGCCTCACAGGAGAGCCTTCCTTCTTCTTCTTCTCCTTCTCCTCAGACTTCCCCTCTGCACCGTCTGCAGGACGACACGCAAAACAAACTGAGGACACGCCTGTGGCATACCTGCACCAAAGCCCACACACAGGCACCAACGCTCTGCTCGGTATTCTGTATACACCGTATTGACCTGAATAGAACTATAATGTATATCTGGGAAGAGTGAGGTCTTCCTATATTCAGGGTCTAGACTTTTAAAGACCAATGTACATCCACAACAACAGGTGGCGACAAATAGCAGTAGCCTGAATGTGCTCTTCATGAGCGGAGCAGTCACGCCAAACTCCCAGAGAAAGATGCAGAAACACGGTGAGCGTCCCCATCAAAGCGGCTCCACAGTAGTTAGTTAGCAAGTTAGCAAACAAATGAGAAGAAGTTAGGATGGTTAACTTTAAGATGATGGTACTGAGCTGGGGAAAAAAGGCATTTAAGTTTGCTGCTCCCTCTGCCTGGAACAAGTTACAGAAATCCATGAAACTTACTGAACTAGTCTCATGTTGTTTGACTTGGAGGCAGCCACACCTGGCTGTAGATGTTTTACCTGATGGGTTTAGGATTTGCCGTATGGGCTGTTGGTCTCGCAATTCAAGACATTTGAGAACGTCATCTTGGACTCTGGGAACTTGTGATGGGCATTACCTCTATTTTACCATTTTATGGCGCAAACAATTAACATTATTAAAAATAAGAATTCAACTCCTAATTCACACATGTGTACGTCTGTACTTGTCATCGACAGGATGACCAGCAAAACCCTAACCTTGTCCTCACTCTCGTGGGCTAAAACTCTGGGTCCTCACAAAGATAGAAGTACCAGAGCACACATCACACACCCTCCCTTACCCAGCAGTTTCTTCCAGGACTTGATGAGAGCTTTGGCCAGAGTCTGAACTTCTTCCTCTGAACTGTGTTTCCTCACCGCGTTCACCGACATCCCAACTCTGGTGGACTACACACACACACACACACACACACACACACACACACACACACACACACACACACACACACACACACACACACACACACACACACACACACACACACACACACACACACACACACACACACACACACACACACACACACACACACACACACACACACACACACAGAGAGAAAGACAGAGAGAGAGAGAAGCCCAGTTATAAAACACTGGTATATATTATCTGGGATACTCAGCCCAGATAACATGTTAATTATGTTTTTTTTCTAAGAAATCAGTAAATACATCCTTAGTGTTTGTTTTGACGAATTTGGTCAAATTACCAAAAAAAGAATAAATGAAAGTTATTCTTCTGCCGGGAGTACTCTCTACACTAATCCATGATTCTGTCTGGACTCCACAGGTTAGCTACTCTGAGTTCTGAGAAGTCAACAAAGTCCTTAAGAATATCCTGCACAGACTCCTACTTCTCCAGTGGAAATCATTGCTAACGTGACTCTTAGAGTAAGATACAAGATACAAACTCAATAGCACAATGGGTCCTCCCATGTGTAAAGGGCCAGATGTCTTAATGGTAACCAAGTACACTCTACAAGTACACAATCATGTGTTTATTAGCTAGTATCAACATTCCACTCCAAGCACTCTTGCAGTTAAACTCCAAGACTTGTCCTTATAAAAAGGATCTGTGGTGTCGTACAACGTTAATATCTTGTGTTTTTCCACTGCCAAGACAAATCTCTCCTCGTCCAAGATACTGTAGAGAAGACGTATACGATATTGTGAGATGCCTTTTTGTGAAATGTTCTCGCACGCTTCTGGGACGCCCTGCTGGAATAATAAGCAGTGTCTCCAATTATTCACAATAGCTGCAGAATCATTTTAGTTTGGATTTTATTTCACAAAAAATGCAGTTATCTTTCTGTAGGCTGCACAAGCTCTGTAGGGGAAAGTTGGGCATCTACCCTGTTAAAATACTACGTGTCATAATGTAGACGATTCAGAGACGGTTAGTGCTGTTGCACAGAAGAGTGCATGTTGCTGCCTGCCTTGTGCAAAGACAGACATTCTGTTTTCACGGCCATGTAGACACAAGGATACACAAACATGGGATGTAGAAGATGAAACAGGAACAAAGCTGATCCTGCAGACAGATATAACTCAATGTGAACTAGTATCTGGTGTATTAAACGATTCAGATGTTTATTTTGTTTAGAGCTGTCAATTTTCCTATAGAATACCATTCAAATTCCATTTGATATTTTTTTAAATATTCAAATAATAATTGAATATTTAATGCTCAATTGCAGCCTGATAAATAATATGTACTACACTGGTCAGGCTTACTGTAGGTCAATGCCACTACAAGCATGTGGTTGTTGTTACACGTTCTGTCCACTAGAGGGACTTCTAACATTAGGCTGGCCTTGAGGGGACCTGCAACCAACTTTACATCCATTTTTCACACAGCAATAAACACAAATCAACAGAGAACTCTGTAATGAAACAATATCTAATAACAAGTGTAGTGAAGCGGCATTGTTGTAAAGGCTAACGTTGCTCGGTTAGCACAATGACATCATGTTAGAAAGCACTGCCAAAACGATTTGTCATAAACTAGATAAGTAACAAACGATGCTAAATGCATTAATAACCAAGCCAAACGGTGCTGTCACTCCTTGTTTTAATGATTTATAAGCAAACTGTTTCTTGCTGATTGTTAGGTTACGGAGAGTACAGCTATTAGAAGGTTATATATGAAGTCGAAGCTAACTCTGACAGCTGTAGGGCAGCTAACATAAACTTTAGCTTTCTCCATGAAGCTCCCAGCTAAGCTAACATCACTATACCTCGCAACGCAGTTACAAAACAAGAACGAGCTAACTAATGTTAGCATAATTAACGTAATGTTTTACTAACGTTACTCTATACGTAACGTTAGCTTAGACCTCACAATGCCTTGTGTTTCTCACTCCCGCTAAGTTATTGTTCGTAAGACGTGAGATGAGTGACACATGCGGGTAGGCCAAGGCAAAAAGAGGGAGATTAGTTAACTTTAACCAACATATTTATAAAAAAAGTCACATTCGAATGGTAATTTCAGCATTCAAATAGTATTGATTTTTTTTTTACTATTCAAATTATATTCAACTTTCGGTATTAGTTCCAACAGCCCTAATATTGTTACAGTCCTACCTAAAGACTAACTTAATACCAGCCTGACAAGATGATGTTTCAGTGCATGCTCTGTTGCACCTATAACCCCACACAGCAGGGATGTCACACTGTATGGATACGGCCTGGAGTACACTTCTACATCACGGCAGCATCAAGTTGCTATTTTTGAACAATTCTGGAAAATTCTCTAGCATTTTAGAAAGCCTATTCAAACCAATGTCTAGGGCAACCTGCACTTTACATTGGAATCTTGATGTGCCAGGCGTGGTGGATGTCCAAGCCTCACTTTAACAGACTGTTTAGTTCAGTGATAACTAATCTTGTGTCTGACTGTAGGTGCACTTGGCGGTGGCGGTGACATGGCTGAGCGGTGGAGGTAATTACCTGCAGGGTCTCCAGAGACATCTTGATGTTCTTTAGTTCCCTCAGCAGGTCGAGAGCTCCATCCTGTAGACCGAACAATAAACGGAAACTATCACATCGATGTCGACTCCCCACAGTTAGGATGGAGGAGGATGAATCTGGCAATAATAATAATAATAATAATAATAATAATAATAATAATAATGTGCATCTGTTGAACAGGAATGACTATGCATCTGTCTCTGCCAAATTTGTGTCCATTAAATGCAGTTTTCAAAGTGACAGATTTGCTTCAGTGGGCATCATTCATTTAACCAATAAAGTCAAGGTGGCCTTTTGCATTTCACGTGAAGATTTATGGTTTCTTCCCAAGACGCCCACTTACAGCTGAGCAGCTGTCACCCAGACGCCCCGAGATAATTGTTCAATATATACTTAAGGTTACCATGAGAGTGATGGAACCACAAGAATGAATTTTAGCGAGTGGAGCTTTCTCTGGGTGGAGCTCTTGCTCACTGTTAGACAGGACATTCTCATTAATATATCACTTAATGAGGACAAAGTGTCCATACCTTAGACTGTAAAAAAGAAATGGACGGTGCCTCTGGGTCTGAAAAGTGAGGCCAATGTGAAAGTGCCTTAAACCTGCATTTTATCTAATTTCCAGCAGTCTGAAGTCTGTTTCTATAAGGTCTATGAGAAAATTAATTAACTAATTCTCACTTGATTTATTACCTCAGTAAACATCTTCACATATTCTCCACAGAGATATTTGAGCTTCACTGTGCAGAACGATGAATGTGTGCGTCATCTGCTGACGGAGGAAAAGTTTCTCTTAGCTCACTTTAAATGTAAGTCTTTAGCCCCATTTGCATGGGATAAGTATTACCTGGGGACGTCTAGTCATTTGTAATAATTACAGTAAGTTGTCGTGATCTTAATCCCATGCGGATCGGACCTGTCTGTAATTTGTCGAGTAAAAATTCCCCCCGCAAATGACCTACCATATTACGCCGAACACGGAGGTCCTGTGATAATATAAGTCCAGTGCAAATCAATATGCCTGTGATTTTCATCCCTTTCGCGGAGACGGATATGGGATCGTGGAGGGCTGCAGACACCACCATGAAAGGTCAATCTAGTCTGGACCGCTGCCTGACCGGAGACCTCCGTTCCCGAGGGGATACGGCATGTTAACCTCTATCGGGCCTGGCCCAAAAAGATACGGAAAATCGACCCACGTGCCTTCGGGGTACATGTAAGTCAGTAAATTCAAAGTAAAACACAATTTTTAGCCCATAAGTTACGACTTAAAGTCAAGTCACACGACTTTGTAGCGTTCCAGGCAAAGTCACAACAAGCTAGCTAACGTTAACGTTAGCTAGTGGCTACCTAACGTTGACGTTAGCTAGCGCTAGCTGATACTACCGATTTCTAGTCGGCAACATATTTTGTATACTATATATATTTGTATTCATTTAATAAACATAACCTGTAGTAGTACACAATTGTATGTGTATTGTTTTGACTGCAATGTGCGGAATTACTTTACGTTGCCTATTTATGTCTATTTATTTCTATTTCTCACCGTTAGTCACTGGCGTCTGTACAGCATCAACAGGGGTCGCCATTGTTGTTCATGTGTGTGCGACGTCAAAAACTGTGAAAAAAAAAACTGGGAGTACAACCATTTGGTACCACTTCACGAGTAGTAAGTTACAGGTTTGACTGCCGTTCCTGGGCACTTTCAGGGGTAGAAGGTTGTGAAAACACGAGTTATGGTATGCCTGGAACGCACCATAAGACCTCCATGATTTTGTGACATCCAAACTACATGTAGTTTGGAGCCAATCATGGTTCAACATGCAACTAACACGTAAGCGTGATGATGACACTTGAAGCCTGCAGTACTGACAATGTATTCATCAGGGAGACATCTTGTGTCCAACGGCTTAACTTTTTGAAACGAAAAACAGGAGCAGACGTTCTTTTAAAAATGTATTTAAATTCTAACTTTTTGTAAAAAACAAACATCAGACACAAATTATAATTCAAAGCAGACTTTTGACGTTGTCAAACATGTCTAGAGGGGACCTTTAAATGATTTAGGTTTTTTAATGTTACTATCTAAAAACCTTGCTGGTAACTATTTAATTCAACATAGATGAAGGCTAAATGTATCTGCTTATGAACGGAACTGCCCCAAGCTTTTCTAGTCTTATAAGACACATTTTTTAAATTCTGTATATGTTCTCTTTTGATTTATTACTTGATCTGTTTTCGCCATTATAATAATAGTACAGACTTAAGAACCTTCCTGAGCACTAGTTTATGTGAAAACTACCCTTACAAGTTAAAAAAAATACAGCCGATAGAGGTATAGAGATAGAGGTTACACCAGTACTGTACTTAAATACAAATGTTGAGGTACTTGCACTTTGCTTGGGTCTTATGGCACTTTCTACTTCTACTCCACTACATTTCAGAGAGAAATATTGTACTTTTTACCCAACTACATTCATCTGACAGCTTTAGTTACTAGTTTCTTTACAAATTAACACATGTAGTTTATTAAACCTGATGTTTTGTTATAAATTAAACCACCTGACAAACTATGGGCCTACAAGTCCAGCTGAAATGATTAGACCATTAAACACACAACCGTTGTTGACTTTTACTTGTAATAGTGTATTTTTACAGTGTGGTATTAGTACTTTTACTCAAGTAAAAGGATCTGATTACTTCTTCCACCGCTGCTAGTAGTTAATAGGCTACACTCCGCAGTGAGTTGACAGGATAATTGATTCAAGGTGTGTGGGATATAATTGGCTGCTTTTTGACCAATAGCTGCAGTGATTTATTGCCAAATTTGCCCCCCCCCAAAAAAAAAAAAAAGACTAAAGCAGCAGCCTGGTTATGTGTGACATTATGAGCATAATGTAGAAAGGCTCGTCCACAGAGCCCAGTGGAAACCCACCGTGCGTGTTTTCCAGAACGTTCCCTACTCTCAGCAGTTCAAGGTAGAGCCCATCACCTGATCGCGTGCTTTTGTGCGGATGCAGCAACTGAGTGTGTGTGTATGTGTGTGTGTGTGTGTGTTTTTGCACTCACCGTGTTCTTCTTGTGCACCATTTTATCCAGCTTTTTGGCGATGCGCTCCACTTCCTGGTTTTTAGCCATGTTTGAGCGGATTTCTCCCCGTCAGTTGTCCGCCTGTGCCGCGGTGGAAACCCCCATGGATGGAAGAAAACCTCTCCCGGCCGGTCTCTTCTCTTTCCGCCTCTCTTCACGGAGTCTGTCTGCCCTCTCGCCCTCTCGCCCTCTCTCCTTCTCTCCCAGCTGCTGCCTGCCTCTCGTTTGTTGTTGTGTCACCGTGGGACGCTGGGAGTTGTAGTTTTTCTTTTTACAAATTCGGCCCAAACTTTTTAACCCTTGTCTTGTCTTACCCGTTGACCGTTGAACTTTTTTTTTATTTAAAAATGATTTATTTTTTGCAGCTCTTCCCAACGTTTTTGTCACCCTTTGTTATGCTTTTGGCGCTTTTTTAAAACGTTTTGTCACTTTTTCCAATTTTTTTTTTTTTTTTTTTTTTTTCATTCATGGTCAATAAATAATTTAAATGACATACCTAATTTGAGTTTGCAAGAAGTGTGTGTCAAAGTTTAATCAGGATGCTGTTTTAAAACCATTTAAACCTATTTTTCATAATGCTATGGAATTGAATCAAACAACAAAAATTCAATGGAAGTAGTCAAGAGTTTGGGAGTCCTTGCCAAAAAGGGTTTTCAATTTCAATCCCATTTCCTGCATTTCTACATTCATTTAGGGACTATGGTGATACATCCGGGAAATAATTAAGTTGATCAAAATGATAAATTGTCCCAGAAAGAATAGTAAGCTATGTATAAGAAAAATATTTCATACTTTCTTTATTGTTTAAAATAGGGGCCAATCACCGGGACCAATTTGAAAGTGTGTGTGTGTGTGTGTGTGTGTGTGTGTGTGTGTGTGTGTGTGTGTGTGTGTGTGTGTGTGTGTGTGTGTGTGTGTGTGTGTGTGTGTGTGTGTGTGTGTGTGTGTGTGTGTGTGAAGTTGGATATAGGTCAGACCAGGGTGTGTGGTGTCTGTGTGTGTGATTTTTGAGTGTTGAAAAGACCCTCTAATATTTATCAATGTAACAAGTGAAAACACATAAACATACACATAAACACAACCTCTACACCCTCCTGCTGCTCTCAGCATCTCCGCACTGGCAGCAGCACAATTCCCAGAAGCTGCCCTCCATCCAGAACACACACACACGCACACTATGTATTCCTATCTGTTGTGTGTATAAGTGAGCACAGCACGTTTTACACGTGTGTCGACTTGTGTATGGACTAAGTGCAAAAGGAAAAGTGGGGGAGGACGTGTCTCCCCTCTCCCTAGTGGAAATTAGACCCTGGCATTTATTAATAATGAATTATTAAAAGAGGGCTGGGCAATAAACTTAATCACTGACTGTTAGATAAGACTTATATACATCACAATACTGCACCACGTGCAACTTGCACAAACATTGGTCATACTTACATCTTTATAAATACTATTTAAGTAGGTTGTACAGTTTAATTCGCCACTTGGATATACGTTTTTACATTCTTTGCTTTGTATTTGCTTTCTCTATTTTTGAATAGTAGTTATTGTATTCTGTTCTTTTAATTTGTTCTCGTATAATCTGTGTGCTGTGTGTCTGATATTTTGCTGCTGTAGCCAATTTAGGATTAATAAAGTCTAGTCACCTATGGGTGGGGGTGCTGCAGCAGCGTCTCTCCTTTTCTTTCCCGCCGCTGTGTCTGTCTGCTGTAGACTCTCCTCAGGACCAACGTTTGAACTATTCTAAACTTATTTTGGGAGGTTGAGGAGTCGTGCAGTCGAACATGTAGAAACTATCAGCTCAATCAAATCATAATAAAATCTGTCTCCAAATATCTGTCATACTGGGGGGTGTTTGGCTTGAAAAATCCTCCTGTGACTTCTTCAGCATCACCATGTACACATATTGCATTGCAAAAATACTTAACAGATGTTTACTTTAGCTCAATTACCAATGATGTATACATCATTTATGGTTCACTCTGTGAGATCACATTCATGATCATATCTCTGATATACTGTATATATCTCATATGATCATTTTCGTTTTTTGTGACAAAACAAGGAAATTCAATTAAAAAAAATCATTATTTTGATCATTATTGGTGCTTATTTCTTAGAACTTGATCAGAACAGGTGAAAGTGCTTGAAGTGTTACCATTTTGTAACTTTGTGTGGGAATAGCAGGTGCAGAAAGACAACATTCCCGCACACAGACACAGAGACACACACACACACACACACACACACTCACACACACACACATAGCAGGCCCAATTAGGAGGAGGACACAGTTAAGTTTCATAGCACCTACTATTATTACACAATTATTACACTGGGGTCCAGAAGACCCGAACACCTCATATGTAATAGTTATGTGTAGGGGGGGGGGTGTACCATTTGCAGTCATTGAAAATAAGTTATGTTTTATGTTCTACACAGAAAATGAGCCAAGGCCAATGAGTTTGAGCTAGAACAAATAATAAATAGCATAATCTTTCTTTTAGCAAATATTGAAAACGGGTCCCACAGACCTGAACACAACACAAGGGTTAAATATCTACGGCTCTGAATGAAAACAGATATACATGAAGCAATCAGGAACAAACGGTGAGAAGTATTTCAACAGAAAAGCATTTTATGTATTAAACACAAAAGAGGTTGCGATTGCTTATGTTTAGATGGCGAAACATCTTCACCAAAGCAAACATGAGCAGGCGAATGAGATGAAAAGTCTTACTCTGCTAAATGAACTTGATTTGAACATGCTCATTGACATTGTTTCATTTTTGACTGCATGTCGGAATGACAAATGAACGTTTTACTGTACGCTGTCTTGCACCCGGTGCAGCGCAAAGCCTGAAGTGCCTTTGCTAGTTTAAAACCGACGCGGTTGTCAATTTCCCCGCCCGGCGCCCGCGTTGTTTAAATAGCAAATACACCTGCGCCCATCTGTGCGCCCAAGGGCGAGCTGGTCTTACAAGGAGGTGTGTTTAGGTGCACTCTTGGCGTATTGCTAGTATCTTGAGGCAGCGGAAAGTGATCGCGCCGTTGACCAACAAAAACCTGGTCTAAAGTCAATAACGCAGTGCTTCATTGGTATTTTAACACCTGCTTTACCTCTTGGAGTTTTGGTGGCGTAGTGCTCGTGCCATGTATGATCTGCTTGCGCACTTTCACATCACGCACGAGCAAATCTGCCATCATAACAGCAATGTGCCAAGGTCCAAATGCGCCTGGCTTTTAAAGGGAATGGGAGCTGACACTCTGATTGGTTTATTGCATGTTACGCCCTAAACACACCTCTGATTAATTAAGACACTATGTATAACCCTTATCAAATGTCTGTAGCGGAGCGCTTCCAGGACTCAAAAAGTTAGCTTGAGGTGCTCTTTGGATGGAATAATCATAATGTATATTATACTATTATACTATGTATAACCCTTTTGAACCATGCATGGACCCTTTTTTTTCCACCGTTAAACTAGCAAGCGTGGATTCTTACGCGCCCTAAACGCTCCTGCGCCAGGCTCTTCACCCCAGCCCTTAGATCGATAAAATAGGGCCCCTTAAGCTATCCACATCTCACACTGAACTTGAACATGATAATAACTCGGCCCTCTTGACGGCGACATAGACATACGTCCATGTGATACCAGAGGAAAGAAGTGTTGTTTCTGATCAAGGTGAAATACACACTTTATTGGGAAATGAACACAAGCCAGTTGATCAGAAACAACTGGAAAACTGTTTACTAAAGTCCATTTCAATACTCTGAAAGAGCCTTTACTGCAGCTCAGTGACCAGCCTGCATGCACTTACTGTGTTCGTCCTCTAGATGTCAGAGTTGTAAAGTTATTGTGTACTTGGTGTGTCTGTCCAATGCAGGAATGTTGATACAGTGAATCAGTGGTGGAAGAAGTGTTCAGGTCCTTTACTTAAGTAAAAGTACTAGTACCACACTGTAAACACACTCTGTTACAAGTAAAAGTCCTGCATTGAAAATGTTACTTAAGTAAAAGTATGTAAGTATCATCAGGAAAGTATTAAATGTTAAAGTACTCAATGGAAGAAAAAAAGTAAAGGATCCAACCAGTTGTGTGTTTAATGGTCTAATCATTTCAGCTGGACTTGTAGGCCGCTATATTGTCGGCTAGTTTCATTTATAAAAAAAACATCAGATTTTATATGATTGATATTGTGTGTGGGCTTCTGTAAGAGACTGAATTCTGTAAAATACACGGTTTATTTGAAAAGTATTTGACTAATTGGTGTTGATTTAATTGCAGTTTAGGTCAGTTAATGAAAAGAAGGCCTGACTCTGTCACTGAATATTTACAATGGATTTAGAATTGTACACAAAAATAAACACTACCTGTATTTATTCACCACTTACTGTATCAACCCCAAGTTTTGAAAAGTGCTTCAATTTAAAATCAACAAATTCTAAAGCCTAAAGATTTTTAAATAACAGATAAAGAAAATCAACTATAGTGATGTAAACGAAATCAAGAATCAGTTATAGTAGCCTATAATAGAGAGAGAGATTAAAAGTTGATGTGGACTCTTTTCTTAAGTTTCATTCAGCATGTGTCCATGTGTATACATAGTTCCATGACCCCCATGACCCACAACTAGCGTCTTGTGAGTTTGAGTAATGCCTACCTTCCACTAGAAGACGCTGAACAGACTTTAAAAAGACTAAAGTCTGACACCATCTCACATCTAACGTTAAAGACTGTAATAATATGTAATGACTAGGGATCTTGCAGGGTCACACATTGCAAGACTACAACTAGATTTGTTTTGGAAAATGTAACTAAACTAGCTAGCAACCGCTAGCGTTAGCTGGTAACTTAAGGGGAAGTTTGCTGATTTTTTCCTTCTGCCGTGCATGCAGATGAATGTCTCCAATGTCTCTGCGTTTATCCGCCGGTAAAACTCCCATTGGATGACGCACTTCAGAAGGGGTTGAAAATTGGTAGCTTTGCCTCTTTAGGGTTTAGGTAGTGCGGCGCCATAGCAACCATAAACAACACCGGTGTGCCAGTTTAACGAGGCCCTGCCCCACGTTCTGCTCTGCCTCCGCCCCTTGAGTGCCAGAGGTTCACATTTTCACGAAGTGTTTGCAAGTGAGACAAAATGTAATGTATTACACGAAACTGATGTTTTCAGCGACATCCATATCGCTAAAAACATCACCAGTTTAGGTGTAATACATGTCCGTTTAAGCATTATCCGACACATGATGTATGAACGGCAAATAAAAACAGCAATGAAACAACGCACTAGAGATCTAGCTGGGATTCGAACCTTGGATGTCATGGACAAAAAAGTTAACAGACTAGCTTATATGTCATCTATACCACTACGCTACACACCACATACTGAAAACTAACTGATGTGAAACAAATATGTACATTCAATTCAATTCAATTCAATTTTATTTATAGTATCAAATCATAACAAGAGTTATCTCGAGACACTTTACAGATAGAGTAGGTCTAGACCACTCTCTATAATTTACAAAGCCCCAACAATTCCAACAATTCCAGTAATTCCCTCAAGAGCAAGCAGTGCGACAGTGGCGAGGAAAAACTCCCTCTTGGGAAGAAACCTCGGACAGACCCAGGCTCTTGGTAGGTGGTGTCTGACGGTGCCGGTTGGGGATATGATGAACAGTGGCGATAATAGTCAAATTAATAATGGAACAGTGACTTCAAATGGTAGTCGTAGTAGTTCATGTCATATCAGGGCGCTGCAGGGCGTTACAGGATGTAGTGTGGCCCAGCAGAGCATGGATGGACGTAGCAGGAAGCTGCAGGGTTCAGCAGGAAGCAGCATGACATTGCAGGGCACCGCTGAGCTCAGCAGGGAGTGCAGCAGGACCACGGCAACAGCTGGAACCAGGATCTTGGAGCCAACGTTCTCCAAGGAAATACGCTGGGTGAAAAAACATAAGGACTCCGGGGAGTAAACTCCCCAGAAGCTAGGATTAGTAACAAGCATTTCTGGGACGGGATGCACACAAATGGTAATAGAAAGGGAGAGGAGAGAGCAGCTCAGTGTGTCAAAGGAAGGAAGGAAGTCCCCCGGCAGTCTAGAACTACAGTATAACAGCGTAACTAAGAGACACAGGTCATAAGGTATACATACATGTAACACTTTATTTCGTTTTGGGGTCGTGATCATTTATCATTGTTATTGTGGGCCATCTCGTACGAAGAATGTGTAGGCCTATCTCAGCCTGTGCCACAAGTCAACTGATTATAGTTGTGTTTAATTTCACTATAGCTCTGCAAACCCTTGGTGTTCTCTCAATGAGCTTCATGAGGTAGTCACCTGCAATGGTTATCACTTCACAGGTGTGCTTTGTCAGGGTTAATTAGTGGAATTTTTTCCCTTATTAAAAAGCAAAGGGTGGCTACTTTGAAGAATCTAAAATATAAGACATGTTTTCAGTTATTTCACTCTTTTTTGTTAAGTACATAATTCCATATGTGTTAATTCATAGTTTTGATGCCTTCAGTGAGAATCTACAATGTAAATAGTCATGAAAATAAAAAGGAAACGCATTGAATGAGAAGGTGTGTCCAAACTTTTGGCCTGTACTGTATGTCTGTGAATCAGTGTTTTCTACACTGAAACAAGTCAAAAGATCGTTCTGTTCTTACCGACACACACGTTGCTTCGAGTGGCCACAACTGAGTACAAGCCAGACCTGAAAAGGCTTGTGGATAACAAAGACTGCCAAGTTTCCCACTGAGTCGGTCTAGGTAAAACTCTTCTGCTTTGTATTACGACTGTCATTAGATCTGTAAGTCGCTGTTGTAGTGCCGGCGTGTACGTGTTTTGTGGCTCTCTGCTATGGTGCGTTTTTTTTTTTTTTGGGCTCTTTATGCTGGACTGGTTAGCCACCCCTTCAATAGCATAGAAGCATTTTATGAAAAGATATTCCAAAAATATAATAACTAGAGATGATGCTCCGATACTGCCTAAAACGCTGGTATCGGTATCGGGAAGTACTGGAGTTTATGCACCGATCCGATACCACCTCCGATACCAAGTAGTTTATTTATATTCTTTTTCTGTTATAACTGACTGCCCAACTGGATAATAAAAGAAAGTTCTGGGGCGTTCATCGTTTGTGTTTGTTCATTTTTCACAAAGAGTTCAACCTGAGCCAGACTGACAACAAAGATAGAAATAATATCACATCCATACAGGGATAGTAGCATACAGCAGGCAATTTCGGCGAATATTTTTTGTTGTTGAGCACAGGGGGACCCCTACATGTCTCATGTGTACAGAGAAAGTTGCGGTGTACAAGATATACAACATCAGACGTCATTACTCAGCTAATCGACATGCTGAGACGTATACAAAATACCAGGGAGATGCGAGAAAAGAACCGGGTCGCCAGTCTTAAAAAAATGTCTGTTGAGGCAACAAGATTCATTCAAGAAAGCAAACAAGAGAATGAAGCAGCAGAAAACATATATGATCAGCCGCGCGAGAAAGCCAATCGTTTTTGTGCATACTCAGTCGCTCTTGATGAGAGCACGGACAACACTCACAGTATACGTCCATGGTGTTGACGGCAATTTTGAAGTGATCGAGGAGTTGCTAACTGTGATTCCAATGCATGGTCAGACCACCGCTCAGGAGATATTCCGCCAGCTGTGTGGTGCTGTTGAGGAATGCCGGTTGGCCATGGAAGAGGATTGCTGGAATAACAACCGACAGAGCGCCAAAAATGGACTGGTGGCACTTGTTCAAACTAAACTGGAAGAGGAGAATGTGGGGGAGGCCATTGCTCTGCGCTGCATTATCCATCAGCAGGCCCTTTGCGGCAAATGCCTGAGGTTTGACAATGTGATGTCTGTTGCTGTGAAATTCATCAACCATATCAGATCTAGGGTCTTAAAGCACCGGCAGTTCCGAGGAAACAGAGTCAGAATATGAGGATGTGCTCTACTTCACCGAAGTACGTTGGCTCAGTAGGGGAAACGTCTTGAAGAGATTTTTGAGAGTTGAGAGCAGAAGGGAAAGCCTTCATGGCGAAGGATGGGATAGCTGTTCCTGTGTTAAGTGATCCCAAATGGCTCATGGACTCGTTGACATCCCACGGGAGCTGAATGTACTGAACAAGAAGTTACAAGGCCAGGGGCAGCTTGTCAGTGCTGCCTATGTTCTTTTATAGTTTGTACCACTACTTGTTATTGAATCATGGATCCCCCAGCTGTATTATTGTAATGTTTCAAGTGGTACTGTGAATAAATAAATAAATATGACAATGTGAGGGCATTCTCCATGGAAATGCAGACAAGCTTGGACAATTTTTTTGAGAATTGCCACCCACCTTCCCTGAGCGCTCCAGGATGTTCAAGCGGACCATGTGCCTTTTTGGGAGCACATATCTATGTAAAAATCTCTTCTCCATCATGAACATCATTAAGTCAAAGTACAGGTCCAGACTTACTGATGGAACATCTGAGTGTTTCAACTGTTTCCTCCCTCAAGCCAAATGTATCTCATCTGTGTGAAAGGAAGCGCTGCCAGCTCTCTGGCATCTACATTCATGTTGAAGAACTGTTAATAAAGAAGATTGGATCAGCTGTGCTCCTTTTTTTTTGGAATACTCAAAACACTTTTTTTGTGGAATACTTGATGCGGCCCAGCCTGACCCCAGGTAAGTTGAGTTTGAGACCCCTGGTTCAAAGAAATGCCAATAAACCAGATCACGTTTTTCTCCCATCCCGGAATGCTGTGTGGATTAGCCAGACCTTCCTCCGCAGCGCTGTGGAGGAAAGTCTGGCAAAGCGAGACTAGAAAGAAAGTGAGTTTAACACATGTGTAGCTCCTCATCTCTGATTGAGGCTGGCACCTCGAGGCCACAGCCCGCTTCTAGCACAACACACCCCGTTCTCCGATCAAATTGTGGCCAGTCAAATTGCATTGTGGGTAAAAGGCGTTAAGTTTTGACGAGGAGGAATGTAACGAATTAAGAAAAGACAGCATCTCTGGTTCTGTTAGATCGATTTTGAGACTTTGCGAGTCTGACAATGCTCCAAAGTGGCCAAAGTGGATTACTACTTTCAACTGTAAGTACTCTGTTACAAGTAGAGCTCGCTTCATTTGAAGGGGTCACGACCCCAAAAAACAAAGAAGGTAGGAATCCCCTACTATCAGCAAAAGTCCTGGCAGACAGAGGGTATTATTTTATAGTAATGAAGAGCAAATATGTTAATGGAAATGTCCCGTGGTTGTCATGTAATCTAGAATAGATTACATTCTTCAACAAACTTCCCAAGCAGCGCCTGCCAGCTACAACTCAACAGAGTCGGCCATAGTGGTCCTCTCTCTCTCATTCCCTAAATTTAAATCAGACTCGCCTCTCCGCATTCCAGACGAGCAAATCATTCTTGAAGAAAGTTGCTTGAAGTCTGCAGCCAAGAACCACCTCCTTGTGTGAGTGTGTGAGTGTGTGTGTGTGTCTGATTGAAAGGATGGGTTTAATGCAGAGAATGAATTGAATTAAATGTGTGTGTATGTGACAATAAAGTACCTTTACCTTTACTTTTAAAAGCGTCTTCTCCTTCCACCTCTTTTTTCTCCTTCTACCTCCAATCCCCTGTCCATCTGCTCTTCAATGAGGTCTTCTCTCATTCTCCTCCTTTCATCTTCTCCCTCTTTCTCTTTCCTTCCCTTCACCTTCTCCTTTCGTCTCCTCACATTGGTCTCTTCCTCTGTCCTAATTGGTCTCCTTTCTCTTACTGTCCCCTTTCTTCTCCTTCCCTCATTCCTCTGTTCTTTCTCTTTTCACCCCACATCCTGTCCTCGCTTCTCCATCTTTCTCTCTCCCTCTGTCTTTATCCTCACCTCTCCTCTCTTACCTCCTGGCCTTCTTGTCTATCCCCTCTTACACTGATTCCCTCTCTCCGTCACCATCATTTTTTTTCTCTTATCGTTCCTTTCTTTTACCCTCTGTTCTCATCTTCCCCTATCTCCCATCTTCCTTTCCTATGTCTTCCTCATCCCTTTCCCTCTTTCTCATCCATTTTTCTCTTTGTTCCTCTCTTCCCTTCTTCCCTAACTTGTCATCTTCTCTTTCCCTTTCCTCTTCACCTCCAATGTTCCCCCCTTCTCCCTCTTATATCACCTCTCTTTCCTCCTTGTCTTTTTCATCTTACTTTTTCTGCTTCTTTTAGTCTTCACCTTTTCTCGCCATTGTTCCTGCTGTCCATATTGTCTCCTTCTTCCTCTTCTTGTTTTCCTCCCATCTTTCCCCCCTACTGCCCTTTCTTTTTCCATCCTCTCCATCCTGTTCACTCTACTCTTTCCCTTTTATTTTAGTTTCTACCCTCCCTTAACATCTCTTCCTCTCCTTTTTTTTAAGTAAGGATTTTTACTTAAAAGATCTCTCTCATTTGTAGTGTATAAATTATTTTTATTTTCTTATTTTTATTTTCTGTCCAATTATATCATAGGGAACCATCTTGAACTTTAACATTTGAAAAAAGGAAAATAATTTCAATCATTATTCCTTTAACTGCCAAAAGAAAAAACGGAAGCCCACATCTTGTCTTTTTGTTAATCTGAAACCATCAAATACTATTGGACTTCATTTAAAATTACAAAGTTCAACCTGAAAATGAACTGATGGTGCATTCAAAACAACTCAGGCGTGTTGTAAGTGTGGGGGACAGAGGGCACCGACATGGAAAGTGCGGGGGACATGTCCCTCTGCATACCCCGTGTCCGCTACGGTCTTGCATGTGGTCCTTATCCTCCTTCTTTCTCCTTCTGTCCTTTTGACATAATCCCCTCTTCTATTGTCTTATTTGTAGTCTCTTCTCGGTGCCACTGACATGCTAGTGCTGCCCTCTGATGATCCAAAACGGACGTTAGAGGCAACCAAAACATCTCTGCATGTGACGCTAATTAGCATAATACACTCCACTCATAATGCTCCTTTTTTCTTTTTTAAATATATACATTTCTTTTTTTAATTGTTTAAAAAAAAGTATCAGTTCAGGCACCGTTTAGGCACCGGCACCGTTTTAAAAGTATCGTTTTAGCACCGGCTTTTTTGCTGGTTTTTAGAATCCCTTTTTCTTCTTCTTTGGAACAACCCATTTTCAAGATTTGATCCAATCATAAATCTGATCAGATTAGGCCTACTTCTAGGCAACTCGGCCCATGTCTCACATTTGCCATTCCCATCACTTGCTGTGTGTCTGAATTCGGATACTTCTGTGAGTACAGTTACATGTACAATGTGTACTCTTGTTCGGTACGTACATTTTGACTGGGCAGTGTTGGCTCGAATCGCGCACTGCCGTTATGCCGTGTGGGTGCCAGGTGGGTGTGTTGTGGGTGAATGGTCCCTTTAGTCTAAATCGCTTTCAGTGGTCGCTAAGACCAGAAAAGTGCTGTATAAATGCCATTTACATGCCAGTAAGCTTATGTATGTTCACCTTTGTAACACACTGTGTGACACCAATACAACAGCACCACTTAAGGCCAATTTATGCTTCTGTGTTGAATCGACGCCATGGGTACATAAGTAGGTACGCAGAGACACGGACCCTAGCGTTGCATTTCCCCCTACTCATTTCCTGGTTCTCCTTCTCCATAAACAACAAGGAGAGGGTTAACTTTCCCTGCTACAGATTTCCCACCTTGGTCAGAAAGCACAGGGGAGACACTTTGTTTTGTCCCGCTATGACTCTAGAGTCTAGAGTAGAGAAGCTAATCCCCGTCGCTCTCTCTCTCACTCTACCACACACATGCCGGCTCTGCTATTCTCTTAAAGAGATCGACGCACACACCAATGCACAAGTATAAACTTTAGGCCACTTACGGTGGAGCCTCCATAGACCCATGAATCAGCCTTAACTTGGAGGCTGAAATCAAGCTGTCCGTTATAATAATGCTGTGCTTTTGGTGATAATGACCATAGTATTTTGATTCTTGATTAAATTCATTAAAATGGCTGTATTAATGAAGGAAGAGCCTTCTGGCATTGGTCTATAGAGTCTTTTGGATGAACTTCTGACAAGCAGGAACTGTTCGTTCTACCTGGAGGAGATCTATGTATCCAGGAAGTGTTTGTTGAGTGTGTGTTGGATCAATGAACCCCGCTAGCAGGGCTGAATTCAGGAAGTGCCCACTTCTGGTGACCTACGGATTCATTCAAAGTCACCTCTGACGCCAGGAAGTCTTTCTCTTTCTTAAATGGATCTTTGGAGTCTCATTTATTGACCAACAGAAACAGGAAGTGCCCACTCTCCTTGATCCGTAGCTGTTCATTTTGACCCTTGGCACCAGGAAGCGTCCTTTCTACTTACATGAGATCTATGGAGTCCCTGCTAGTTATGACCTCAGACAGGAAGTGTCCTCTCTGTTGGATGGATGGAGCCATTCTTATTTCCTTCAAAGAGCGGGCCAAGTATTGTGTGGAGTTGGCTTCTATTTCCTCTCTGATGGTAAATGAGTCTTCTGAGGCTTCGTCAGAACAGAGAGCTTTTTTTTTTAATCATTTTTGGACGGGAATAATATGCGTATTCAGATGTGGTAATTGTACATGCACCTTTGACTAACTGGATATGCAGAAATTTGCTGGTAAGTTAGTAGGGATGGGTACCGAACCCCGGTATTAAATGGGGGGTAAATTATGGTAAAGCTCCGACGTTATCGGTTTTGCTATAGGTACTGGAGGGGGAAAAAATGTAGCCTATTTGTTGCTTCATAAAAGCAATTTCGTTTCGATTTACGACGTTCGTCTACAATGCATTTTTGCTATTCCCAATCCAAAATAAAGATCGCTCCCTCTCTTTCTCTCTCGCTCTCAGAACCCGTGTGGGGGGCGGAGGCAGCTGATCACTCACTCACACACGTTGCTGCGCGTGCACATATACACACACGAAAACCTGTTTTAGCGATGGCGAAGAGAACTAAACGTTCAAAAGTGTGGTTACACTTTACTGTAATTGATGCAGTTTTTCGACCATCTAGCTAGTTCATCCATCGTTGCCCCAGGTATGTCGTATGCTAGCGGCCTGGAGCCCACACACGGAGTTAAGTAAATTATACGACAACGTGAGTTAATGATTACAACTATTAGCCAGCTGATCATGAATTGAATCTGAAATGGTCGGAAAGTTTAATGGTAGTGAGCTGCAGTGAACACTATAAGCCAGGAGAGCTCCTGACTTCTGCCAGAGAAGGCAAACATGTTGATCTTTTCTTCAGAAGAACAGCTAAGAACTGTTCGGCCTTTTGCAGCCTATCTGCATGTCTCACCCGGGTCAAATAACGATATGTTTGAAAAAAAAAGAAGCTGTTTCCTTTGCTGTAAACATGTTTTCATTTCTATAATCTGCTCAAAACAATGCTTTTGTAGTTTGCTACTCAAGAATGTTAATTGATATACACTACATATGAGAAAATAAAGCAGCGTTGTTAATTTATTTATTTTTTCCTTAAAAAAAAGTACCGATAAGAATACCGTTAAAGTACCGTATCGATGAGCGGAATCGGTAAGAGTAGTTATACCGTTAAACTCCTAACCATACCCGTCCCTACAATGGGTTAGATATCAGGTTTTTTTTAAATTTTGTAATGAGCGCAAAATTAAATCTGTCACCAGAAAATGGGATGGTTTAATCAGGATAAAAAAAGACACCACGAGACCAGGGTACCATCTTCAGGGATAACTGTAACACACAGCACGCAATGATTGGAATTGGAGATGGATAGGTATTGGCCAATTCGTTGAGGATACCAATTGATCAGAAGCGTCCGTGCAGTGCACTTAAAAAGATTTGGGGCCCTTAACCACACGTACACTTGCCAAATCAACCACTTAAGGAGCTTACCCACTGCCAGTGGTGGAGGAAGTACTGAATCTCAGTACAAATAACCAGAGACATATTTACTTTAGTAAAAGTAGAAGTACCACAATGACAACCCTACTTAAGTAAAAGTATCTGAATTTAAATGTACTTTAAGTATTAAAAGTAAAAGTACTTGCATAACGATTTATTCTCTTAATCTTATTTGCATATTACCATTTAAAATGCAAAAAAAAGTTGGTTAGTTTGTTAGTTTGCACCTTGGTCAGTGACGGCACTGTGTCAAGTGACCCGTGATTTACAAAGGGGGGGGGGGGCCTGCTTTTAAAAAAAGTTCCAATCCTAAACAGCATAAAACGGAAATATATTGTTAGAATCGGAATGCGGTTGGTTTTATTCATGGATGTATTTTAAGACGGTTTTATTTCCTTTAACCATGGGAGCGTAAGCAAATAAAGTGTGTGAAGCAGCAGAAATGGGGAGGTGATCCAGCCAAAGGTCCAGCCAAATAAGTAAAATATGAACGCGTCTTACGCAGCTTGGCGGAGAAGTAAACGATGCTGTGGAGACAAGTAGATGGCAACCATGATTTACAAACTGATCAGAAAATGTAACAGAACGTTGTAGCAATGTAGTGGAGTGAAAATACACACATTGACTTTAATGGAAACCTACTGACTCAGCAGCTGTTCCGCAGTTGGTGGAAATTGCCTGTTAGTCCTCGTCCTTAAAGTCTTTTCTCTTAGTAAACTTAGTAAACTTTTGTCTGAAAACCCTTCCAACAAAGCATACATTTCACATGTGTGACTTTTCCGAGTCTGTTTTCAAGGGTGCCGTTCGCTCAAACACAGACTTAGACAAGCCACACAAAGCTGAGATTTATAGTCTGCAGCTTTTAAGTGTGTTTATTTGAGTCCCATACCAATGTCCCTAGGGGGGAAAATTAGGTAAATTGCATCGTTTATCAGTTTTCAAAACCATAGGCTATTTTGCAGTTATACAACAGAAAAAACTTTTAAGGAAAATGGTGGTTAACTGGTTGGCAAATGTACAACTGGTTAACTTTTCAACCTCTGCTTCCCTAAGATCTTCGATGGAAATCATCTGTGACTATATGAACTATATGTTTACAGTATCTAATGTGTAATGGCACTCCAAATGGCTCATGCAGCACAATGAATGTGTTTTTGCCATTCAAAAACATACAAGAACAATTTATTCTGCATGAGAATGTCCAATATTAACCACATTTTATCCATTTCCCAGAAGGCCACCACCAATGTTGCGTTGCATTCTGGTCAATTAAAAGAGTTGGATCCACAACTGATTTCTCCCTCTATGATTCTTGCACTTTGATGCTCATCTGCTGTGACTCAGTGATTTTAGGATTTTACTGTTCATGGTTTAGATTGCTGAACTATTTTCTCCTACCAAGTGCAACATTATTCACCAAACAACTATATAAAAACTTTGTAAAATGTATGAAAACTTGCGAGCAAGTAATATGAAAATGTTCGTACAGCTCTTGTATTAGAGTGATCGGAGCAGGAAAATTTGTGCTGTAATAGACCCATATTAAAAAAAAAATTGTAAATAAAATATTGACATTATTTTTCAAATCCCCTTAATGCAGTCATTTTTCTAGTGCAAATTAAAGGAACTGCAGATTACGATTTCTTCCACAGCTTTGGTATTCATTGCTGCCAGAACATGAAAATGAATTCCATCAAACACATTACAGGTAACTTTTTCATGATGTTTATCCCCTAATGTATCTGATATTTCTCAATATCTGTATATCTGTATCTGTGTCTCTGTGTCCCAACCGGCAGCGGCAGATGGCCGCCCACCAGGAGTGAGGGTCCGTCCGAGGTTTCTGCCTGTTAAAGGAAGTTTTTCCTCGCCACTGTCGCTTGCTCGTGGGAAATTATTGGGTCTTTGTAAATTATAGAGTGTGGTCTAGACCTACTCTATCTGTAAAGTGTCCTGAGATAACTGCCGTTGTGATTTGACACTAAATTACAACATTCTACCTTGTCAGTGTTGTATGAGAGTGTGCATGTACGTATATATATATACACATACATGTGCTTGTTTGTTTCCTGGCCGGGTGCCAACATTTCAGCCAGGCGTCCACACCAGGAGACAGGAAGTCAGAAACAAGTTGATGATGATGAAGTCATTATCCGGGGACAGAGAATGAGGCCGTCGGTAGATCCTGTGTGGTACAGGTTTGGCACACGTCCAATCATTTCTGGCCTGCAGGGGCGCCAACGTATAGTCAATTCACATTCAAATATAACACACACACACACACACACACACACACACACACACACACACACACACAGCAAGCAAGGTTTAAAAAACAAGTGAAGCAACATCTAATGGCCCTACGCCTGTAACCATAGTTTGTAACTACATTTTGTACTTTTTATGTATAGGAATGTTTACATGTATAAGCTGTTGTAAGATTTCACTTTTGTAAATTCAGTGCATATGAATTAGTGTATATATATATATATATATATATATATATATATATATATATATATATATATATATATATATATATATTTATATGTGTGTGTATGTGTGTGTGTGTGTGTGTGTGTGTGTGTGTGTGTGTGTGTGTGTGTGTGTGTGTGTGTGTATGAAGAGAATTATGTAAAGTTAAATGTTTGTGAGAAAGAATATTGTTACTTTTACTTTTATTATTTTTATTTCATGTGAACAGTGTCTCATCTGCATCACCTAATGGGGATCATAATAGAATCAAACCAAACGTGTGGTGAGCCAGAGGACCAGAATCATCCTGGGGTAAAGCCTGTACATCTCCTCTCCGCCATCTACACTAGGAGTTTTTGAAGGGCACCGTCGCTGCATGCAGGCCATCACTTCGCCCAAGACGATGTGTGAAATACAAACAATCCAGAGCAATATCAGAATGTTAAGCTGTGTGCACTTAGCCATGCAATACTTCAGTACTGACACAGCACGGTGGACATAGGTCTGGCTCTGCTAGACTAGCATACAAGTAAAACCCATAACTAATTGCTACTGATGACAAAAGGATATTGGTATTATTCAAAAGGCAGTGGTGGCCTAAAGCTTATAGAAGCTTGTGGTCGTCGGTTCAATCCCCAGACCGACGGGATAAAATCTGGGTGGGGCAAGTGAAAGAGCAGCGCTTGTCCGTCCCTCATTACCACCACCGAGGTGCCCTTGAGCAAGGTCCTTAACCCCAACTGCTCCAGTGGAGCTGCTCAGTGGCCAGCAGATCAGACTGTGGTTGTACTGAGCAGCTTCCAGGTATGAATGTGGAACTGTGAGAATGTTATCAGGGCGTTCCTGCAAAAGAGAAGCTTCCTTTCCTGAACCAAGTCCTCCAAACCATACGACGATACAGGTCGTTTGTTCCTACCCTCTAATAGGACCCACGGGAGCGTTTCGCGCCGCTAGCCGTGGCAGGAAATAAGTTTTTCGTCCTCATATCTCATAACTAAAGAATGTAAAGTTGGCGGTTTTGATGATCGCCGTTTTTAAAGGTTTAGGGAATACAACTACTTCAGTTTAGAAAAGGATTTTGATTTGGGTTAAAATAACAAATTGGTACATTTGTTCAATTACTTTACTTCGGGTTACACACCCGACACAGAACGTGATGCAGTTCTGTATGTTTCATAAAGTAAACAAAAAAATAAATAATTGCTGTTTGCTTGACCCATCCACCAGCCCAACCTACCTCCTGACGCTCTTATACTTCCTGCTTTGCTCCTGTCACTACTTTGGCCGCTAGAAGGCGGCACCGCCTGACAATAAAACCTAAATATGGGTCGAAACTGCTTCTTGTACAAACGACTTATAGAGTCGTTTTTCGTGAGAAGACCATCTCTTTTTTGCTTATCGTTGGGCCCAGTGTTGGGAAAGTTCACTTTCTACATGAACTAGTTCAAAGTTCAGTTCGCAAATTTTAAAATGAACTAGTTCAGTTCATAGTTCATACTTCAACATTTTAAACTAAGTTCACAGTTCCAAAAATGAACTAGTTCATAGTTTGCTGTGGATCTGACTGAAGTGCGGATTTTCTTTTTGAAAGCCGGCGGGCAAAGTTTGCCCAGAAATGTAAGATTTTCCCATCCTCACCGACCTCGTCATATCACTGGTTTAAATGATCATACGAAGCCTCCACGCTGCTTTTTGTTTTGATGACCCATGTGGCGGTGC
This sequence comes from Perca flavescens, assembly GCF_004354835.1. NCBI lineage: Eukaryota > Metazoa > Chordata > Actinopteri > Perciformes > Percidae > Perca > Perca flavescens. The sequence goes on from NC_041337.1 coordinate 5,137,289, forward strand.
GACACTGGTGTCTGGTGTTGCCAGATTGGGTGTTTTTTCCGCTACATATGAAGGCCTGTTTACGGTGTGTTTTAGCCGGGTTTTCGCCTGGAAGGCTCTATAGAAATCTGGCACCCTATTGGACGAAGTTAAAGTGAGAGAGCGTGGCGTTCACACACACCAGAATGAACAAGTTCACAGTAACGTTCATCAGGCAGTAATACGGTACGTTCAGTTCACGTTCACCCAAAATATGAACGCGTTCAGGCACAACACTGGTTAGGCCTACTACTTTTCAGTAGTTAAAGAGGTACTCAGATTCTTTACTTAAGCAAGAGTTCCAAAATCACAATGTAAACATACTACATTACAAGTACTAGTCCTGCCTTGAAAATGAAATATACTGTAAGTAAAAAAGTAAAAGTAAAAGTACTCATTCTGTAGATAAATGGCCCCTGTGACATATCTGTTATAATATAGGAAAATATTCCAATATTCATTTATATGTTCAATTTGGTATTATTGTCAATGTGTAAGCAGCATTTAACTGTTATTGCGAGGTGAAGCTAGTTTTAAATACTTTATTTACAGTACAGTAAATAAAGTATTTACAGTAGTTCAGTATTTAAGTCTGGTGAATCCCAAGCTAGGGGTCAAGCCCCTCCAAGGGGTCACATTCTGAATCTGAGGGGTTGTGAGAAGATATTGGGTGAGGAAGAAGAAACACATTTTTATTAATTTTTTTCTTTTTTTGTTTTCCTTTTCTCTAATCTTTGCTATTTCTAAAAATATTGGAGAGTTTAACCTCTTTTATTGTGAAAGGATTTGTCCTTATGAATGAAGACAGAGCTGTGTCCAGTGTTTGCGTGTGAGTGTGTGATTCCCTCTCGGCCAGGTCACAGCAGGACTGAAGTCTGGTCTGCTGTGTGTGTCCCGCCTGATGTTTGTGTGTGTGTGTGTGTTTTAAGAGTGTTTTATGATGTGTATGTGTGTGGGAAGGCATTGGCAGCCCCACTCCCACACACTTCCCTCTTAACACCCGCTGCACGCACGCACGCACGCACGCACGCACGCACGCACGCACGCACGCACGCACGCACGCACGCACGCACGCACGAGAGGTGACTGTGGCCGTATGAGAGAATGCGCTCGCTGGACAATACTGGCGACTCTCTTCTACAGAAAGTGGCCAGATGTTGGAGAGATATAAACAGAATAGGCTGCTGCGTGGAGAAAAGTTGCCCAGGATGTTGATATGTCAGGTCGGTTAAATGTGATATAGGCGGTATAATGTCAATAGTTCCATGTCTGTCGCTAACCGACTTAGCCATAGCAGGTATCCTATGCATTGTCTCTGCTCTGAAGAACTTTTCTCATACTCCAAAAACAATCGATTACATGACAACATATCGTTATGAAATTATATATTTTATTAAAGGTCCCATGACATGGTGCTCTTTGGATGCTTTTATATAGACCTTAGTGGTCCCCTAATACTGTATCTGAAGTCTCTTTTATATAGACCTTAGTGGTCCCCTAATACTGTATCTGAAGTCTCTTTTATATAGACCTTAGTGGTCCCCTAATACTGTATCTGAAGTCTATTTTATATAGACCTTAGTGGTCCCCTAATACTGTATCTGAAGTCTCTTTTATATAGACCTTAGTGGTCCCCTAATACTGTATCTGAAGTCTCTTTATATAGACCTTAGTGGTCCCCTAATACTGTATCTGAAGTCTCTTTTATATAGACCTTTGTGGTCCCCTAATACTGTATCTGAAGTCTATTTTATATAGACCTTAGTGGTCCCCTAATACTGTATCTGAAGTCTCTTTTATATAGACCTTAGTGGTCCCTAATACTGTATCTGAAGTCTCTTTTATATAGGCCTTAGTGGTCCCCTAATACTGTATCTGAAGTCTCTTTTATATAGACCTTAGTGGTCCCCTAATACTGTATCTGAAGTCTATTTTATATAGACCTTAGTGGTCCCCTAATACTGTATCTGAAGTCTCTTTTATATAGACCTTTGTGGTCCCCTAATACTGTATCTGAAGTCTATTTTATATAGACCTTAGTGGTCCCCTAATACTGTATCTGAAGTCTCTTTTATATAGACCTTAGTGGTCCCTAATACTGTATCTGAAGTCTCTTTTATATAGGCCTTAGTGGTCCCCTAATACTGTATCTGAAGTCTCTTTTATATAGACCTTAGTGGTCCCCTAATACTGTATCTGAAGTCTCTTTTATATAGACCTTAGTGGTCCCCTAATACTGTATCTGAAGTCTCTTTTATATAGACCTTAGTGGTCCCCTAATACTGTATCTGAAGTCTCTTTTATATAGACCTTAGTGGTCCCCTAACCAACCTTGACCAACTGCCACTTTGCTCGTTTGAAAGCCATGATGTCTCTCTCTCTCTCATGGTCGGGCCAAATTCTCTGGGCGGGCAAAGCAGAGAAACTGGAGGTAACCTAGCCCCTTATGACCTCATAAGGAGAAGATTCCTGATTGGCCCATCTGAGCTTTCATTTTCTCAAAGGCAGAGCAGGAGACCCAGGGCTCGGTTTACACCTATCACCATTTCTAGCCACTGGGGGACCATAGGCAGGCTGGGGGAACGCATATTAATGTTAAAAAAACCTCATAAAGTGAAAGGTTCATGCCGTGGGACCTTTAAAAGTTAAGAATTCAGATTTGTTTATCAGTACCATATAAACGCTAACTTCCGCTCAGATTGTCGGATAGGAACCGTCCATTGCCTGTTGTACATGTTCAACTTTTTTAACGATTCCGGGTGAGAAACCGAATTCTTTCGCACCGCACTCATTCGCATGCAGTCTGCGAATCTCCATAGGAAATGAATGACGTTTCTGGTCGTTTCGCAGCCATATCTACTGTGCCGGGCGTAAGGAAGGAGGCGTAAGTTGGCAGCACTGCCCCCGGTCCCCCCTGCTGTAAAGAGGGCCGTACACCAGCGCGCTGCGTGTGGGGTCTTTGGCGCATGCAGGATCGTCTGAAAGACACACACATGCATTCAGAGGTTTCTCAGAGTTCCTCGAATTATAGTTAGATGTCTTACCTCTTCCAGCATCATTTTCAGTTGTAATTTAAGTATCGTAGATGGCATTGAAAATTGACATTGGCAAAAAATCAAAATGGTCCAATGCGTTATTGCAAAGACACTGAGTTGGATATTTGCAGAAGGGCTCCGTGGCATTAGTATTGTCCTTCCAAAAAGGGAAAATTATGATGTTAGAACAGTATTAAAAATAGACTGGCAACAATGAGTAAAAAAGAAATAATCTTAAAAGTCTCACTTACTGTATGTTGGAAGAAAATTGCAAATGAAAAGAAAATTGCAAATGTAAAATAAAGTGTTAAATATTTATGTTTATTTAACGTAAGAAAATCTGAAATGTATTTATTTATTTACTGCTGTATTTAGTTGAGGCGTCATTCCTGTTGTGCGTGTGTCTTCATGTGTCATGTATTGTTTTACCATGCCCGCGCGTGTGTGTGTGTGTGTGTGTGTGTGTGTGTTGTTGCTCCTCTGGGATTAAAGACAGAAGAATAGCAGTAGCTCTGCAGTGGTGTGAAACTGAGAAAGTGTTGGCTCCCTGCTTCTTCTTCCTGTCCCTGTGTCCCCCACACATCCACCCCCACATCCTCTCAAAAGGACTGATGAGAGTTTGAAATGTCTGTCTGGGCTAACCCTGTCAGTCAGCCTGTCTCGGTTTGTTTTTTATCAAACATAGGATCATCATTTTGGGAAATACTCAGATGTACTTGTATGAGAATACTGACCACACTCTGTTACTGTCAGGTCGCACGGCAACCAGTGGACACGTGAATAGTGAACTTTCAATCTCAAAGCCCAAATTCTATTTAACCATAATTTTACTTTAATGCATTCACTTCTGCTACGGTTAAATGAGTCCTACAATGCAACAGGTTGACATCCAGCAGGTCCAAAGAGTAAATTAAATGAGTGTCTGTCACTTTCCATCAACACAGTCATGATGTAACGGGCTTTGTCCTTCTTTCAGCATGCCTGCCCTCATTATTGTGTGTGTGTGTGTGTGTGTGTGTGTGTGTGTGTGTGCAAAGTTGGATATAGGTCAGACCAGGGTGTGTGCATGGCTTTGTGTCCGTGTGTGTGATTTTGAGTGCTGAAAAGACCTTCTAATCTTTATCAATGTAACAAGTGAAAAACACACACACACACACACACACACACACACACACACATACACACACACACAACCTCTCCAACCTCCTGCTGCTCTCAGCATCTCCCCACTGGCAGCAGCACAATTCCCAGAAACTGCCCTCCATCCAGAACACACACACACACACACACACACACACACACACACACACACACACACACACACACACACACACACATTACCACACTATAGATTCCTATCTGTTGTGTGTATGAGTGAGCACAGCACGTTTTACACGTGTGTCCACTTGTTTACATTGTGTATGGACTAAGTGCAGCTGGACAATGGTGGGACGCAGTGGACATTGTTGACGACCGTACACACATGCAAACGCGCACACACATACACACACACACACACACACACACACACACACACAGGGGATGTATGTTTGTTTTTCTGTGAACCTGTGTGCCTTTTGTTTGTCTCTGTTTGTTTTCCTCTGCACCCAGAACGCACCATCAGCTGTTTTCTGATTGCTCGAATGTTTCTCTGCGCTGCTGATGACCATCTGACCTTATATAATATACGTATGTGTGTGTGTGCGGGATAAGCAAACGACAGGGCCCGGTGCACGATCATGTCTCACCATTACACATCTCTCATTGTGGACCTGTTCATTTTGCCAGAAAAAAAGTCAAAAAGCCAGGTTTCTGTCAGCTCGGACTCCCTTTGTGATCACTTATGAAAAAAAGGAAGACTCTTGATTCTTATGGCGTTATATATGTGCCTCATTCCTGAGCGAGTAATTGTATGTTTGGAGCACAGAGAACTATATTTTGCAAGTACATTACATTACATTTTGAACAGAAATAAACACTCGCAAAAAAATAAAACTATTGCGCGCTCAATAAATGTATTTGCATGTTTGCTATTGCTATTGCTAGTGTTTTTAACCCCATGCAGTGATTCCCCAGCCAGGGGTATTTCTGCTGTTGCCAGAGGGTACTTTTAAAGATTGTGGAGCAGCTTAACTAATCAAAATAATAATTGAAATTATTATTTATTTAAAACAATATATCAGCTAAAACAGCTCAACACAGATGTTTAAACATGTAGCTAAGTAATGAATGATAGATATGAATAGCCAAAAGTACTGACTAAACTAGGGTGACCAGAGGAACTAAAACCGGGACACTTTGCTCGTACTCGCTTCCATATAAATTGTCTTTTCAGGAAACCGTGACCTGTAGTAAATAGCAGTGAGTGTTTGGGAAGTAGCCTACTACAGCAATCAGAATGAGAAAATTACATTTTTATTTCATATTTTCCAGAAATAATAATAAGTGAACTGTACGTTATTGGTAATTGGTATTGGTCATGAAAACAAATCATTATATTTTTTTTAAATAGCCAACGTGTTGTATCCCTACTGTCATTGCCGATGACGGATGATGAAGATATGAAACTTTATGTTGGATACAAATCTCTAGCGATAACAATTGTAGTTGTTTTCTCCTGATACTCTGAAATGTAATGTCAACTTTCATTGACCTGAATTGCGTTGTCGGTCTCGAACGAAGGGGAAGTTAAAATGGAATATCAACTGAATATCACAAATGTCCAGCCAGTCAGTCGACGTGAGAGGACGCTGGCGCTGCTTATTCGCCGCTTCGCCGTCTGCTACTCTCTTGTGTTCCTGTTTGTTTGTGTTCGCTGTACCCCTACCTCTGGACAGCCTCAGTACCTCTGGACAGCCTCAGTACCTCTGGACAGCCTCAGTACCTCTGGACAGCCTCTCAGCTGGTTCCCGAAGCCGCCTTGGCTCCTCGACCGGACTCTCACCTCGTTGGTTAGCCGCTAGCTGGCTGCCCCCGTTCACCAAACACGTGGTGGCTAATCCTAGCTGCTACAGCGGCTAGGATTAGCCACCAAACACGTGGTGGCTAATCCTAGCTGCTACAGCGGCTAACCCGATTGCTGACCTCCTTCTCACAGGCAACATCCACCAGATCCGTGCCGTGAACGGGACTAGACTTTCATTTCCTCATTTTAGACATTTTAGCGTCTCGAGAGGCTTCTGTCGGGACTCGGGACTGTCCCTGTCAAACCGGGACGTCTGGTCACCCTAGACTAAACAGTTCAAATGACTAGCTAAAATTAATGGATGACTGTTGAAACATTAAGCCGCACTTCAAGTAGTAGGCCTAGCTAGTAGTAGAATTTCTGACCAAACCAACCTAAATGTTTACAGTTCAATTGAATGAAAAAGTAATAATATCCACTTTAATATAATAAATAGTGTTATACATTTGGAACACATTGGGAATTGATTGGGCGGGGAATGTGAGTTAATATGACAGGGCTGTGGGGGGAACCTCAGACCAGAAAGGTTGGAAAGCACTGATCTAGAGTATTTTATATTATTGGCCTACCGGTATACATGCCTTAACAGTTGTGTTATTTGAATTTCAATAACATATGTCCTTGTGTGACTAAGTCATCCTTCAAAAGCTAACATTAGCCCAGCATGGATTGTCTGTATGTCTGCTGTGTGTCTGATATTTTTGCTGCTGTAACCATTATTTCCCATTTTTTTGGGATCAATAAAAAAATCTATCTATCTATAAAGTCTATGCATCCAACATGTCATCCGAACACAACTAAATTGTCACAATACGGCCACATGCAAGAAGTTTGTAATACTGGTTATGTTAGTTCACTTCAGATGATATGTCAGCTGCATAGACCGTATCTTATGCTCCGCTGCTGTGTGCTTACGCTAGATTGCTTGTGAAGGATGAGTCAAACTAACATTAGTCACACAAGGAGATATGAGTTAGACAAAACTCATATATATATATATATATATATATATATATATATATATATATATATATATATATATATATATATATTATAATACCCAAAAAATATTAAGACATTTTCTGTGATATAAGTCAATAATACAAAATACTGACAGAAATGTGTTTTAATCCAGTAACGAACAGCTCCACTGTACCAGTATACCTGACTAACAGGTGTTGACTGAAAAAGACTACTGCTTATTGAGATCTGATTAGAGACGAACAGCCAATCAGAATAGACCTTTCATTTTCTGATTGGTTGGTTTTATGGCACACAATTTTATCTATCTATAGGCATGAAGGAAAACAATTACACCGCCTGAGGCTACATATGTACATCGCTATGTTTTGGTTTTCAAGCGAAGTTTTGAGCCAAAAGCGATAGTTGCCATGGTAACATTAGTAGCTTAGTCTCAGAGAACGAGACGTTGTGACTAGGGCTGTCAAACGATTCACTTTTTTAATCGCGATTAATTGCAAAATTTCTATTTTTAATCTCGATTAATCGCATGTTTTATCACATGATTAAAATTCTATTATTTTGCATTTCAGAACTGTTTTAAGGACATATTAACAATATAATGCAATTCTTACCAGTGTATCTTGATTGGGAATCAAATAAATGCAAAGAAAGTTACTTTATGAACTTGACTTTAAGATTTGTAATTGTTTATTATTTATTTACCGTAAAGAAAAGAAAAATGTGTGAATCTGTCATTATTGCACAATTCCTCCAAGTACCTAACCTAACTGAGATGTAACACTAACACGTTGCTTATACAGTACAAACAAAATGGTCCAAAACCAGATGCCACAGCAGGACATTTGTAACCTTTACATTTTTCTAATAAGGAATGTAACAATTCTCCTGGACAGAAAAAGGGGTGAACAATGTCCCAAATGACAAAAACAGTCAAGGAAATGATACAACCAACACAGTCCTCAAACAGTATGCTGATATACATAGTGTGCAGTAACTCCTAAATCATTTTGATTATTCACTGACGTCCAGTGATCACCTGTTAATACTGCACATTGCAGCATTTCCAGTTGGGCTGCTTTCTCCGTGGAGTACAGGCTGTGTGTGCGTGAATCTACTGTCCCCCTCGACAACTTTTAAAAGGTAAACTTTCCATTCAGAATTTTATTGGCATCTATTTCGGCGTCTCGCGCTCGCCATCCACTCAAAACGTAACGTTAGCCTACTGCTCTTTGGCCGGCTCGCAAGCCCAAACAAGCGTGTGCGGCGTGCCTGTTGTTTACTTTCCGGTCTAGCAAGACCCGGTGTGGTGTTAAAATGGGTTTGCGTTAACGCCGTTAATAACGCGTTTAACTGACAGCACTCGTCGTGACCCAATTAAGGCGGCGTCGGTGTCGGTGTTGGTAAAGGTCTCCATTTGCGGCCGTTGAGACTTCTTTTAAAGGGGCCTTTTGAGTTTTTTTGGAACATGGGGGCACCAAAGGGATGCGGTTGTCATGTCTCCATCGGATCAGATTTAAGTGGGTTATCCATTGGTCATTTCAAACTGGTCCAACATTTTTAGACTTGTGGAGACCTCTACTTGTATGCTGCCTGAGAGGTGAAGCCCAGGGCAAAAAAAAGGCTATAAGCAAATGCTGCTGCTTGTGAAGCCGGGGCTAATTACAGAAAGAAAACATTGTTATTTAATTATTCATTCTTTAACAAGTGACATTAAAACATGAAACATGTAATAATTTGTGTCACCTTTTTATTTTATGAGTGTCTCTATCACAAAATCTCATCAATTCTCAGGATGCACTACTCAGTGCATCCTGATGTCACACGTATGCAAAATTGCAACGTATGTCACTCATTATGTATTTTGGGCAGGGCTTTAGCTACTTTCCATCGACACACACGGCGCTGCATGTGAGCAGCAATCTGAGTATTACTTGGCTGCTTTACACACGCAGACACATCCAGTAAACATACATGACCACAAACACACACACTTTTTGTAGCCCTCCACGCACAGGAACACATTGTTTACTTGTACAGATCACTTAGCTGTGCATGGTCTTACATTCACACACAGAGAATTGGGCATGTACTTAAACGACACACACACACACACACACACACACACACACTCACGCACTCTGCAGTCAGTGATCCCTCCCCTCCGTCTTTAACATTTTCTGAATAGTTGCAGCGACCACAGAATACTTTCCCAACTTCTGTGGCCGACTAAACTGGAGGCTCTGAGTTTATTCACTGTAACTCTTCCTCTTTCACCCTATCATCCCTTCCTCTTTCTCTTCATCCGTCACTTCCATACTGTATATATACATATATATATATATATATATATATATATATATATATATATATATTTTTTCTCCATCTGTCCCAAGTCGACTCCTCTTTCTTCCTTTCCTCTTTTTCTGTTTTCTCTTCAACATTCTCATCTTATTCTCCCTTCAGTGTGTCTCTCCTTTTAGGAATCTGTAGTTTATATGTGCAATGACTGTACAATTTCTTTCACCCTTTTTTATCTTGAGCAATTTGTTTTTTACCTTGGGTAATTGCCTTTTCATTTATTTCACCATGGGTACCATTTGCATTTGTGCAATACTCTACTATGTCAGGGCCTGTGCATCTCCTCTCAACCAAGTGGATAGTGTCTATTTCATTTTTCCTGTCCTAAAGTACATAGTTGTCTTGTTATATACTGTCATGTATTGTATTGTACTGTCTACTGTTACAAACTGATTCATTGATATGTGTCTGTCTGTTGTCAGCACTTTTTGTCCAATACAATTGTCCTTTGGGACAATAAAATGTATCCTATCTTATCTTATCCAGTATGTGAACAACGCTTTGTCAGGTCCCTTTGGCGTTAGTTATTGACGCAAAAGGTCTCCTTTAGCATACGTTTAACAGACACAAGAACGGGACAGTTAGGTTTAGAAAAAGACGGCGGGTGGGGTTTACAGAATTTATGTTTCAGTGACACGTGGGACAAGAACGGGACATGAACCCCGGTCTTCTGGGTGAAAGTCCCGAGCTGTTTAACCCATCCACCCCCTCAACCAGCCTCCCTATGTGGCATTTCGGTCTTTCATACTACTCGCTACCGTTGTCTCTCTTAATACTACGTCATCTTAAAGCGCCCGTGGTCAAGCTTCTGGTCTGGTCCGCCCGGTGCGTTCCATTCAGACGCTAAAGGGTGATTTTTGTGTCGCTATCTGACGGCGAGACACACTGACCAAGCGCCCGTATTTTATGAGTTGGGAGTGAGAACGGGTGGGGTTGGCCATGCATATAAGCCAGAGCAGCAGCCAGTCCTTTGAAAGATCTCCTCACCACCATTTTGTTAGTTAGTACGCCCGTGTCGCTCCCGTTTTTTTTTGTCCCGGTCTAAGACACGGGCTGTGACAATATTCAGTCCCAAAGGATACTTACACACAGAGACACCTTGAAAATTGACGGACTGAGACGTAACAGTCCAATGAGATCGCTGATCCATGACAGTAAACACTTTTTTGACTGTTTTCACCAATGATATATTATAATCAATGTAGTTGAAAGACATATTGCTCTTGAATGTTCAGTTGATGCATTCTTATGTGTTGGTGGGAAGCACTGAAATCTGAGGTCCAAAAGTCGGCTGTTAAACACATTTGCATTGCCATAAGCAGATTATAAACTCATTATAAATGCATTATAGACAAAGTGACCAGCAATTATAGAGTATTATTATATGTGACCTAAGTCAATAAAATAACAATACTTCATAATGTGTCATGATTATACTTGTATTGATCATGAAGTGCTTATAACTATATTTATAGAGCCCTATTAGCAGATCATAACACATTATTACTGTGTTCATAACGCATTATAGAGACAGGCCTCATAGAAAGTGTAACCTTTGCATTTCAAACTATTGTGGGGGAAGGCAAACGTGGACATTTCCTACATATATCCATATATGATGGAGCTTCCTGTCAGCATCAGAAAACAACCATCAGAATAAAAGAAGAAAAATACATGCTGACTGTGAGGGATTAGCTGCCTGCAGAAAGCTTTGAGTCTCTACAAATTGATTTTTATAGAAATGAACTGAAGCCGCAGGCTGCCTGGAAGGGAGGAAATAAAAATAAAAACTTACTTTGGAAAATGGCAGGCAGTAATTCAAAGCACACATAATTTGTATTAAATTAGGTCAAGCATGCAAAGACACCTCTATAATCCTTTAAGGTCCTTTAAGGCGACCCACCACACTGTGGAAACTATGGGATACACTTTACTGACTGACTTAATCCACCAAACATAACTGAACAGTTAAATGAAAAACAAAAAGTGTCTGCCAAGAGAAGTGGGATCCACTGCATTCCTGCCATCACTGCTGGAGGCTCTGCTGAATTACAGTTTTAAAACCACACCGCTGAGGATTCGGTAACGTAGCAGCGGCTCTGCCTCTCGCTCCCTCCCGTCCACAATACTATCCCACTTCACGTCTAAATCATATCCAGCGACAGGCGACTCAAAACAACTGAGCTGCGACCCAGAACCCTGGACAGTTCAATAGACAAAGGACTTTCTGAGGCAGAAAAACTGGAACGCATTTTCAACCCACTCAACACATATTTTAAATGTCATTTAAAGACCCACTTACTTTGAGCTTTAAGCTGCTTTTTACCGCTTGACCAGCGGTGGAAGAAGTATTCAGTAAAAAGGCTAATACCACACTGTAAAAATACGCTGTTACAAGTAAAAGTCCTGCAATGAAAATGTTACTTGATTAAAAGTATGTGTGTATCTTCAGGAAAATGTACTTAAAGTGTTAAAAGTAAAAGAAAAAAAATCCTCCCATTTTCTAAACTGTAAAGGATCCAACCAGTTGTGTGTTTAATGGTCTAATCATTTCAGCTGGACTTGTAGGCCGTTATATTGTCGGCTAGTTGCATTTATAATAAAACATCAGCTTTTATAAACTACATGTGTTTTGTGTGCAAAAATCTTAATGTGTAAAGTAACTAGTAACTAAAGCTGCCAGATGAATGCAGTGGAGTAAGAATACAATATTTCTGTCTGAAATGTAGAGGAGTAGAAGTAGGAAGTGGCATGAAAAGAAAGGACTCAAGTACTTACTTTCCACCACTGAGCTTGACTTCTCTTTTATTTCCTCATACTGTTTTTTAATCTATTGTTGATTTAATTCCCTCTCCATCATTTAACGCCATCCCTTGCAAATTCACTTTTCGCATCACGTCAAATTGTATCCTTTTCATCTACTTTATATGGAATCGCGCCACTTCTTCTTTGTGTTCAATTCAATTCAATTTTATTTATAGTATCAAATCATAACAAGAGTTATCTCAAGACACTTTACAGATGGAGTAGGTCTAGACTACACTCTATAATTTACAAAGACCCAACAGTTCCAGTAATAAGTAGTAAGTAAGCATTTAGTGCGACAGTGGCAAAGAAAAACTTCCTTTTAGTCGATGTCATAAATCCCGCCCCATCCATGTTAGCGGATGTTTCTTCTTAGTTATTTGAGGCTATATAAAAGGGGTGAAATGTCAGGATTGACAGCTGTGACTGACTTGTGATTGGTCAGGCAGGTGTATGGGCAGGACATCGATACTGCCCGATCACTACTGCGGACAGACTCTGGTTCCCAAATTACAAGATGGCGGCGCCCGTATCCGGGAGATTTTGTCTTCACTTTTGTACAGGGGGAGGAAGTGGAGATCCGTCGTCCATCTTTACGTACAGTCTGTGAGTTAGACTCATGTTGAATTATGTTGTCAGACACTTATAAAGAATAATAATCTGAGACTGTCAGTGGCAACAACAGCACTTTTAGCGGACGAAACGGACGATGCACATTTGCAGGGTTACGTTGCAGCCCGAGTGCCGATGTGAGTCGCACATGCGTCACTTTGTGACGAGTGGCCTACAAGATGCTAACGGCGTTTTGAACTAACGTTAGCAATCAAGTAGCCTACTAGATGCTAACGGTGTTTTGAGCTAGCAATCTAACAATCATAGATAGCTAAAACGTTTTTTGAAATGACTGCTAGCTACAAGTTAGCAAACAAACACAACAAAGTCTGTCACTTGAATGGCGTCACTTGAATTGAGCTAACGTTAGCAATCTAACAACCCTAGATTAGCTAAACTAATCCAGCTTCTGTTATTGTAAAGAGAAAAGTTTATTATTTTACAGATTTTACAAATTTCAGTATGACACGTTATGCCGTAAACCGTTTAAATCTGAGCATGCACGACTCACATCAGCACTCGACTCACATCGGACAGTGACGCACGCTGTGACTATACAAATCACAACATGTAAACATGTATTGTTATTTTGTCACTTATTCGGAGCAGCAGTCTAGTTGGAACCGATTACCTTCAGGATCTGTGCTAGGCTAAGTTACCGGTGGGGCCGTCGGACAGAGTTACAACACACATGGAGATGAGAAGGGTATGTATGGACTTAATCTAACCATGGGGGTTACGGTGAATAAGCTAAATTCCCAATAAATTGGCCTGTTCCTTTAAGGCAGAAAAAAAACTAAATGGAGTCAGATATGAAGTTGAAGTAAAAATGCTTTCAGTCAGATTATTTCAGAAGACAGCAGTGTCAAAATCCTGCCAGCAATAGCACCTATAATTATAATTGCCCTCAGCCTGTTGGTTTCATCAGCCATGTTTTAATCACAGGCCGTCTGTCCTGATTTAAATTAGGATGTTTTTGTGCCTCAGAAAATGACTAGAATGAACATCATCATTATCCCATTTCACCTCTAAATCACTTTCTCTCCCCTGAACCACACTGGAAACAGCCGCAGCCTCTGGAAAGTGGTAAAAAAAAAAGTACTTACGTTTTAAATTAGTGGCTTTTCTGAAAGAATGAGTTTGTGTTGTTTTAACAAATGGCTGGGCCAACGGTTGTGGGTGGGACAGAGGGGTCGAGGACGTACAGAACTACTAAGTATACAGGAAACGAGTATGCTTTAGTGTTTTGGATTAACAGGAAACGTCAATCAATTGTGATTTAACAAAAGCTGTCGCCAGTTTCAAATTTGAAAAAGCTGAACAAAGATGCAAAGATGTAACACTTTGTGTTTTGTGAGATCCTCTTGGTGTTTCGTCACCGTCAACAATTTGTTTAAATTCTTTCCAGCTGTGAGCCGCTCTTCCATTTCTTTTCAGCTTTGCATTGTGGGACAATAACTCAAAACTCAAACAAATGGAGTTTTCATATTGATCGTTGGGTGTTTTTAATTTCTGTAAAGCTGGTTAGAATTAGAACAGAATCAAACTGGGGCACAGCTCAAGGTTTGTAGAAAATAAATAAATAAAGCTCAAATGAACGACCTCGTTATCCCACCTCACATCTAAATCACTTTCTTTTTCAAAACAACGGCATGCTGAGAACACTGGCCTGGAAAATGGATAGTATTTAGGTTTTAAATGAGTGGTTTGTGATGTTTTCACACGCAGTTCAGGACTGCATGTATCTTTAAAGTTGTATTTGGGTAAAGAGTTGTTCATGCTGACTTGTTTTAAATAAGGATGATGTAAAAGCAAAATGATGAATGCATACTAAAAATTCTATAATAATCATTCTCATTGTCCCACTTTATAGATAAATGACGGTCTGTCCGCTTGGACACTCAACTGCATCAGGACTGTGGTAAAAGCTGTGAAGTCTGTTTCAGTACAAAGAGCTCAATGACAAATTGATGACTATTAACTATATAAATATATACCTACAAAGCACTGAGCACACATCTGATGTGATCGAAAGCTCCAGAGCAGCTACTAAATGGACCCAAATGTGTTTTACACACATTGTTTGGATTCTGACAACTGAGGAAACTGTCTGGTAGCAGAGGCAAGTGGTGGAACTAGGGGGTTGTGCCACATCATCTCACAGCGTTACTCACAGCGTGAGTGTCTAATATTGCCGTGGATGGGTTTACATTGGCCCGGTGCATTTCATACAGACGCTATATTGTAGAGCTTAGTATCAGACGCTGAGGGCAACTGCCCAAGCTGCTGTATTTGACAGGTTGAGAGTGGAATGTGTGTACATCTGCACATTGCATCAATGCGGAATGGTTAGGAGTTAAGGGAAGATTGTTGATACCACAAATAAACTATGGTTGGGGTATTTTTAGGGTTAGCACGTCTCTGACGTGATGCGAACTCTGATCTCCAGCATGCCAAGTGACTTGTGTCAAACCCTCGGTTACCTGTAATTGGTGTGGTCGAATGTAAAACGAAACAAAATTAAAGCTGCGAGCAGTGATGGACGGGCCCTCGCGCCTCTGCGCGCGTCAGGGTTACCGGCGGACGCCGCTCCTTGCGACCGTGCATTTGCGCGGCACTCAGACGCCACAAACCGTCACCAATGAAAAGGGAACTCCCCGCCGAGTTCGACGATAACTCACACAAGACTCTACGTCATACGGTTCATTAGCTGTGAAAGGGGGCGTGGCCAAAGCATAGGGGGCAGGTCCAACAATCACCAATTAAAAATGAAGCCTCTGCTGAGATGAATGATACCTCACACAAGACTCTACGTCATACGGTTCATTAGCTGTGAAAGGGGGCGTGGCCAAAGCATAGGGGGCAGGTCCAACAATCACCAATTAAAAATGAAGCCTCTGCTGAGATGAATGATACCTCACACAAGACTCTACCTTAAATGGGTCAGCATGTATGAAAGGGGGCGTGGCTTAAACATAGGGGGCAGGACAAACCATCACCAATGAAGAAGGAAGTCTCTGCTGAGTTCAATGACACCTCACACAAGACTCTACCTTAAACGATTAAAATGTTATGAAAGGGGCGTGGCCTGAGTAAGTGGGCGTGGTCATATTATAGGGGGCGGCTCAGTATCACACGTAGACCACACATTCTGAGTTTCATGCAAATCGGATGATGTTTGTCATATAAGGCAGATTTCCTGTTGCCAGCGGGGGGCGCTATGACCAAAAGTTTCGAGGTAATCGGACAACGTACACTCGAGTTACACCCACTTCCTGTTTCGGCGGCGAAACGCACAAAATGGCCGCCCTGCCACGGCCACGCCCTATGATGGAAAGTTTTTCTTTTAACAACTTTTCATCTCTAACTTCTTAAGATGGCACAGACCGAGTTTGAAGTTGATCGGATGAAATCTCTAGGAGGAGTTCGTTAAAGTACGACATGTTGAAATGGCCAAAATCACACTAATTTCGAACATTTAATTCAAAATGGCGGACTTCCTGTTGGGTTTAGGGTATGGCTCTAATGAAGTTTTCTGTACATCTTGACATGATACATATGTGTACCAAGTTTCGTGAGTCTACGTTAAACGCACTGCAGGGGCTCAATTTTCTTAACTTTCTAGGGGGCGCTAGCAAGCCATTTTTGTGCGCCTATTCCCAAAACCCTTAAAATACGTAAATATGTACCAGACTTGATGTGGCCGCCAAATTTGGTTAGTTTTTGAATATGTTAAGCCCCTCAAAAAGCCAATTCATTTGACGGGAAAATAATAGAAAGAAAAGAAAGAAAGAAAGAATAATTCCTTCAGTTTCAATAGGGCCTTCGCCACTGTCGGCGCTCGGGCCCTAATGAGAAAAGAAAAAGCTTTTCCACTGTTCAGACGAAGAAAAACAAACCATAGGTGAGATTACTGCCTAAATCCTTTTCTCTGTTCTTTCAAAACAGCTGCAGCCCAGAGCTCCAGTTAACAAAATACACGGTGACTAAAAACACAGTGTTTAGCTGGATTTTAAATGAGTGCCTGCACGGGGTGGAGGAGGTGTTGTTTCGGTGCTGAGCAAACAAAAGGCGTCCCATGGAGCAGCGACTGTCTTTTTTTTTCTTCTTTTTTCTAACCGTTATAGATACTTGGCTCTGCTTTAATTAATGATAATGGTAAACCACAAACTACTAGAACAAACATTGTAATTATGTCACTTCGGAGCTAAATCATTTTCTGTTCACTCAAAACAACTGCAGCCCAGAGCACTGGCTTAGTAAGTGGATCGCGGTGGAGTGGATGGTACTTAAGTTTTAAATTAGTGGCTTTGCTCGAGGACTGAGGTTGTGTTTGTGTTTGAGCACTCTGCAGGACTCTAGCTCCAGCGTCTGTAAACCTGTTGTCGCTCCACAGTTTGTGGTGGTTTTAAATGATTCAATAATACTTTAGAGCTTTCCAAATTCAAAGTACTTTTCAGGACTTCAGTTCAAAGGTTCATAGTCCAACAATTTGCTGCAATAAAAAATATACCTGCTACAGAATGTTAATTGGCGAGTGTCCAGTGTGGGGACCTTTCGCATTTCTGCTTTTGCTGATGACTTTACGCAACACATTCTCATTAACGGGTCGGTATGATATAGTACGAACATTTATGCACACCAATTGGTTTGATATCCTACGAAACTAGTGTAGCCTGTCTGTAGACGGCTACAGACGCCGGCTACAGAGCTCCGTGATGCCACACGGCAGTTGGTAGTTGTGTTTGGCCGCCAATAGGTGACTGTGAGCCTGGTACAGGGGGACCGCCAGATGATGGTGCTTTCCAACCCGGTCCCACGCCAGGTTGTGAAATAGTCAGGTTATTTTGATTTATTGATTCGTTTACAGGTCACGATTTTGATGTTTATTTCGTGTACACGTCATGAATTTTGAACGTGTACACGTCACAAATTTTGAACGTGTACAGTTCACGATTTTCAAACCTGCTCTGGCACTCTGCCACAACAACGGGACGGGCCGCCACTCGCGGGACGCGATTTAAAATTCGTAATCGCCACACAAAAAACCCCGACATTATCGTGTCCTGTCCACGACTCAATAGATTCAATAACGTGACCATATCACGAAATTGCCATGAGACCGGGCTGTGCCTTCAGGGACCGTGGCAGTTGAGTTTAGCCGAGAAAAAGTGAGCATCATGCGACGACGACAGTTAAGTTTAAGTACCAAAATGACTAGTTAAAAATCATGGTTTGGATTAAAACATTCCCGGGGAACGAACTCGTTTCCTGGGTGAAAGTCTGGTGTTTTCGCTGGGACACGAACTCCACTCCTCTGTGGAGGGTTGTTTAACGACCATTCACCCCGACCTCTCTACGTGGACCACAGCGCTCTTATACGGCAGTCATTGTGGTGCATACAGCAAAAAATACGCGGAATATATGTGAATTACAGTGCATTACTTTTCGTAGCTATATGTACAAATGGTTCAAGAAGATCAGCCTGCTTCACCGCACTGTGATCTCATTGGGTGTTCAGCATTTAAATCTAGAGTCTGTACCAAAGTCTGAGTCCATCTAGCGGAAAAAAAACATGGATTGCCCTCTTTGGGTTGAGAACTAGTTGCCATATAGGATTTTGAAGTATCTCTGGGTCTTGTTTGTGAGCCTGAAACCACTTCTCCCACCATCCTCCACAACAGCAGCTCAGTGTCCTTATCTTAACCTATAGAATCTTTAAAGAAAGTGATGGGTTGTCTTCTTGGAAAAAAAAGCAATGCTGCTCAGTGTCTCTCCTCCCTTCCTAACACACTATCTCACAGACTCCAATAATAACTCTGCCTTGAATGCTATACCCACTAATCTAAATTCTAAACACTGTGTTGCCCTCCACTCGTCTGGCTGTGTTGTTCTCAGTGCGGTTAACTGGAGGCTGATTTAGCTTAGCAGCTGCCAGCCTTTACTCTAAGGACACACAGTCTCTACAAGAAATCTTCATTTCAGCAGAGGACAGATACTGGAGAGGAAGAAAAGGGTACCTTAACATAGTAGGTAGGTGGAAAGTTTACAGGTCCAGGCCAGGTACAATTTGTGGGGATGGCACGTAGAAATACATTGGTTACAAGGGAACCTGAAATGGTGCCTTTTATTCGTAAATTCTCGTTACACAAACAGCAAATCCCCTTTACCGACATGTTGCTTGCTTGCTGAGCTAACGAGCTATGCTTTGCCTGTAGCAGCAGGGGTAGCCTAACCTGACTCCGCCAGATGGATTGCTTCGCATTTGCTCGGCATATCCATCTGGGAACTTTCCGTTGGAGAACTTTTGGGAAGGGGCGGAATACTGGTTATTTGATTGGATGAACCATCTGTCTATCACCTATGTTGGTGATAGACGGGCCAAATCAACCAATCAGATCCACAAAGCGTATGAAAATACAACCAGAAGCCCGCCCCTGCTGCTGCAGGCAAAGCATAGCTCGTAAGCTCAGCATGCAAGCAACATGTCGGTAAAGGATATTTGCCGTTTGTGTAACGAGAATTTATGAATAAAAGGCACCATTTCAGGTTCCCGGACCATATTCCAAAAGAAGGATCCAAGAGAAAAAAAGCATTAGCGAGCGGCTAACAGAATTAGGGCTACCGCTGGCTGATAATACTGGTTAGCTGATTGGATAAACCATCGGTCTATCACCACCTGACCCACCTCAAAACCAACGCTGATTGGCCCGGTCGTTTGGCTAACGGCTCCAAATTTTCTCTGCCTCAAGATGCCAGACTGATCTGCGAGTGGAAAGCTGGAGCTCGCGAGATCAGGACGGTCTCACGAGGCTAGGGGTAGCCTGGCTTGTGGTTGTATTTTCATACGCTTCGTTGATCTGATTGGTTGATTTGGCCCGTCTATCACCAACATAGGTGGTGATAGACAGATGGTTTATCCAATCAACTAACCAGTATTTTCGCCCCTTCCCAAAAGTTCTCCAACGTAAAGTTCCCAGATGGATATGCTGAGCAAATGCAAAGCAATCCATCTGGCAGTCAGGTTATAGCACCGCCCAAGACGATTGTGATTGGTTTAAAAAAATATATATATACAAAAAAAACCGTTTTTTCCACGACCTGTATTTTAGAATGTTAATTTGTGTTGCCAGATCATTATCTAGCTGCGCAGAAAGGTCTGGCAATGCGAGACTAGTTCAGAATTTACGCTGTGTACGCGTCAGTGTGCAATAAACCGTCATAAATTGAGATGAAAAGGATCCATTCTCTGGGGAGCATGAATGTGATTTCATTGCAGTGTGTCTTTAACATGAGATATGTTGTGTAAAAATTCACATTTATTTTTCTTTACTTTTCCCCTTTTTTTCCCTTAACTTTCCCCCTTAAATTCTAGTATTGGATTTATACATGATGCTAACGTTATGGCAAGTTTTTTCTGTCGTGCTTCATTCATTCATATTGTGTAACTAAACAAGTTTGTATTATGGAGAACAAAGTACATGTATGGACGCAATAATTCAATGAATACAAAGTAAAAAAATAAATCAAATTTTTTTCCTGAGCGTGGCAGTAAGTGAAATGTATGCAAGGGTTCATCCTTGGGGAGCATGAATGTGCTCAATACAATTCTTGACAATTTTCGATTTTTCATTTCTTGTCCATTAGTGAAAATTCTGGCCTGATGGCTAGAATTACTAGAGGGAAGATCAGAGAGTCACTAAAATATTAGGATTCATCCTTTGGGGACTATAAATAACAACAGCAAATGTCATGACAGTCTGTAGGCTATATATTTTGCTAGACACAATGATGGACATCCAGACCATTTGACCAAATGGCCAAACCTAAAACAGGCTAGCATGCAGCCACAATCAAAAATAATATTTCTGAAAAGCCACAAAGCCTAGAAAAGTACACTTTTAAAAGATTCAGTGACAACCACGTACTATGTCTTCAATATGGAGATTGTGTATGCAAAGTTTTATTGTCTCATAAACACACAAGCTTTATTTTTGTGATCTCATCACAATGTGCGTTTTGTCTAAAGATCACAAGAAAAGTAAATTTTTTTTGTGTGATTATTAAATCTTGTTGCAACAACATTAATCCATGATGAATCTGTTAGTGGGCCGCCAAAAATAAGACACTCAACTCAACATGACATCAGAGCAGACGCTCATAAACTTAATTTTGTGATGACAGAAAAAACAAACCCTCAGAAATTATGGAATGCATGTCTTCAGTGTTTTTTCTTTGCATTTGTGGGACTGACGGATCAGACATTAAATTGTGGAGTGAGAACTCATTTCAAGTTGGATAAAGTATGCGGCACACAGTCCAGTTACAGATTTGAACCCAGGTCAGATTTTTCTTTCTGTAAACTTACGTGCATTTGTCTGATTGTGTTTCTTCTTTTGTATTGGTTTGGTTTGGTATCAAGATCAAATTCCATGCAGCTTACCATCCCATTCCTTATCACCCTAGGGCCACCATGGGCCCCATCCCAATCCTTATCGTCCCCCCCCCTCTGAACCAGGGCCAGTGTTTGAGTGTGTCTGAGGCTGATAGCATTGACTTCAGGAATCATTCCATCTCATTCAGCAGTTCCCACAGGCTCACCACAAAAGAAAAAAAAACACACTTTACACACACCACAAAAGAAAAAAATAGACTTCACTTGCACACCACATTAAAAAAAAAACTTTATCTCCCACCCAACTCCTCTGGCTGTGCCAAACAATCCAAAGTCCCACTTGTTTCACCCCCTCCCTCCTTTAGTTTTGTTCTTGTGTACATTGTAGTCTTGCTCTCCCTCCTTCTCTTGTTCAGAAATACATGTTTGATGGACAGAAGATATTCAGTTGCTGCCGGAAATGAACACGAGTCAGAAAAATGTGGGGAGTTTACAGAAAGTCGTTGTTAGCATGAGTGAAAAGGAGAAAAATGGGAAAAATAAGATAAGTGGAAATGTACAGACTAAACAGGCCCCCGGGTCTGTTTGGGAAACAAAGAGCGAATACGTGAAATATTGCACAGACTCACTGCTTATGTTTGTCCGTGTGAAAGCAATACTGAAAACGCTTGTGAGTTGAACGTTTCTTAACATGACAACTTTATATTAAGAGGCTTATCAGGTGAAATGTACAGAATGTTTAAACATTTAAGGGTATTTCATCAAATATTTCGACACTGACTTCCGTAAATATATTTGGTCTCAAAAGTCAAGACTCAAGACTAAGTAGCAAGCACTACCCAAAATAGTATACTGCAAAAAATACACAAAATTGCCACCAATTTCTAAAAACAGTTATTTGAAAATAATTTTCATAATTTTCATAATAATTAACTGATCCTTATTGCCCCTCAAAGCTCCAATCAGAGCTAAGCAAGATCTCAAGTAACCTTGCACAACTTACCTTGAGTAATACAGACCTAAATGTTACAAATGCTACAAATAGGATGAGGGACTAACTGTACCCTCATCATGTGAATGTGAACAGCATATTTATTTCATTTGGTAAAAAAACAGATTGTGTTTTTAATGCTCTGGCCTTTGGTGTCAATTCTCAACATGCAGGGTAGGGTTAAGTTTAGGCAACAAAACTACTTGGTCAGGTTTAGGAAAACATGGTTTGGGTTGAAATAAGTATGTTTGTAAAGTAACTTACGTAAGTTACTTTACAAACATAGTGATGTGTGTGACAAGTGATGTGAGTAAGTTAACTTACATACATAAGTAAAATAACGTTGACTGTTGGTTTCACACAGGACTTGAACAGCGGTCTCTTGTGTGTAAGTCTTGTGTTTGTTTGACCCATCCCTTCCTACGTGGACTTGGCAGCCTTTATTCTATGTCATCTCACAGCGGTGTGGTTGAAGCCCGGTACGTCTCATGCGGTGTAAAGGGTGTGTTGTGTGTCGGTATCAGAGACTGCGGACACTGACCAAGCTGCCATGTTTGATGAGTAAAGAGTGATAACAGATTGTATAGTAGACCTTAATGTCAGCTGCTCATCGGTACCAGCAAGGTACCAGAAAGGTTTAAACGCTCCTCTAAACACATATTAAACACATTCAATTATATAAACATATTTTTTTAAACTAATATTTGGGTTTAAAAACACACGTGTCCTGACAAAAGAAACATCATTGTTGTTGTTCAAATGTGTAAAACAACCTTTGTTTACACCTGACTCTAGCAGTCATGTGAATTATGACGTCTATCAGGAGCAAACGCCTTAATAGTGTGATGTTTTTTGCACCACAAGTCTTGGTTGGTTGGCTGGCTGGCTGGCTGGCTGGCTGGTTGGTTGGGTTGGGTTGGGTTTGGTTTGGTTGGCTGGCTGGCTGGCTGGCTGGTTGAGTTGGGTTGACTGGCTGGCTGGCTGGTTGGTTGGGGTGGGTTGGGTTGGGTTGGCTGGGGGGCTGGTTGGTTGGGGTGGTTTGGGTTGGGTTGGCTGGCTGACTGGCTGGCTGGTTGGTTGGCTGGTTGGCTGGTTGGTTGGGTGGGTGGGTTGGGTTGGCTGGCTGGTTGGCTGGCTGGCTAGTTGGTTGGTTGGGCTCTGTTGGTTGGGTGGGTTGGGTCGGGTTGGTGAATGGATGGATGGATGAACATGAACTGCTGTCTGATTTCTGTTCCTACCAATGGCCAACATAGATTTCTCTTAACCATCACTGCAGTCTTCCTCTAGTAGTAGCATTTTGTGCCTAAACCTAACCATACCTCAAAAAAAGACAGCAGATCAGAAAAGCAGGTATATGAATAATTGTTGAAATGGTTTTATTTAACAATTTTCAAAGAAACAGGGGTGACAAGGGATGTGTGATAAGGACATCAGGTACAAGAAAATGTTACGTATTGTTTTGGAATGCCAACCCTCCCTACTGGCTGAATATTTTTTGAAATGTGTCTTAAAGGCTGAAAGTGGGACTAAAGGGCCGTCCACAACAAGAACTTTAACTATAACTATAACGATGTGAGCATCCACACCGCTAAACAATAATTTTCTGCAAACAGTGGTGTCAAGCAGACGTAACGTAAGATTACAGGAATGTCTGTAGTAATATCCTACATATTCGTGGATTCAGGTACATTTTATGAGCTAACTGACCACCTGCTTGAATCAAATCTCTTGTATCTTTCCGCTGTGCCATGTGGTAAACTCAGATGGATTTTGATTGGCTGTCTGTGTTTCTATCTTTCATCAAATTGCTCTGAAAGTGAAATTGTTCGCCACTGCCGTTGTTGTTATAGTTGTGGTTGTAGACTCCGCCATCCACTTGAGTTAGAACGACTTTTAAATCTATATATTTATAGTTATCATTATCGTTCCTGGTATGGACGGCCCCTAACTCATGGTTTAAGTTAAGATCGTTCTTAAAGTTTTCAATAATAATCCAAAACTTTATAACATTCCACTAAATCAAACTCAAGACTTTACAAAGTGCTAAAGTGCTTTTCTCAAACTCAAAGCAGCAGTTAATGAAGTAACAACTCCCACGCTCAAAAAGAAAATTGACTTTGATTCAAACTGGCAGCCTTTGGGATTTTTTTTCATGGGCTTTACAGCTGCAGCTGCTCCAAGCACAACACACAACACAAAACACACAACTGATGTGGTTGCAAGTAGAGTGATAAATGAACGATGGACATGCCGGGGACATGCATTGATCAGACAAACTCATTCTTTGACATAAGAGTTGCTAGTTTGAATCCTGGGACACATTAACACTTAAAAACATAAAAAAAAAAATCATGTTCTTCTCTCTGAGCAGCCACCACTGAGGTACTCTTGGACATGGGATGATCTGTAAATACATTTTCAGGATGCTTTACCCTTAGATGCAATACCGTTGTTGATTTGGGAAATAAAATGTACACAATTGCCTCCGTTGATTGATCCAAGTTAAGACAAAGCGGCTCTGCTGGCAGGTCAGTGGCCCATACCAGTCCGGAGGAATGTTTGTGAGGGAAGCCAAAAACACACGACTCAAAACAATGCAGAGTTAGGTTTCAAGTCGTCATTTTAACGAGTCTGTGTGAAAATAGTTGAGCATGTGGTGGGTGAGCAGTCCGTGAGATATGACTGTTGGTTAGACTGCCATCCTCTCTGAAGGTGCTGATACTTAAAGGGGAACGCAACATAAATCAAGAATTCCAATATGTTGTTTTCATGGCCGAGGGAAAGATCTATCCATATTTGTGAACGTAAGCTACTCCCTCAAAACCAGAGACCAGAGAAGTCTCAAATTTGTGATGTCATTGCGTATAAAGTCCGGAGATGCTCCATAGACAACGAATGGAAGACTGATTTCGCCTTCACTGTACAATCCCTACAGACTTACAGACACATCTTTTGCTTCTGTTAAAAATAAAATATTGGTTAAAATACTTTGTAACAGATGTGGTCGTATGCGGTTGCTACTTGTCAGCACTGTTGAGCCTGCATTGTTACATGATTTGAATTGTTTGTCACAATCCACCTCAAGGGAAGACTTAAAGAGAGACCACATGTGATTTTTCATTTTAAACATTCACTGTAAGTCAGACAGAGACTACTGTAATATGTAAATATTTGGTGTTAAGGTCTTAAAGTGTCAGCATGCTTCAACCAAAGTGCCTGTCGGACCGATGAACAGTGTCTGAAATAATATCCCCTTGACAGCTTTGCGTGGCGCTGCATCATTTTACACACAATTTGTGTCATTTTAAGGATTTGACAAGCAAGCCCTCATCATGGTTCAGTTGGCCAGCTGTGTGGAGGAACTTATTGGGGACTTCAACTTGTCTTTATTCATTCTTCACCCAACTACTTTGGTCACCATGACACTGTGCTCTTTGGATGCTTTTATATAGACCTTAGTGGTCCCCTAATACTGTATCTGAAGTCTCTTTTATATAGACTTTAGTCGTCCCCTAATACTGTATCTGAAGTCTCTTTTATATAGACCTTAGTGGTCCCCTAATGCTGTATCTGAAGTCTCTTTTATATAGACCTTAGTGGTCCCCAAATACTGTATCTGAAGTCTCTTTTATATAGGCCTTAGTGGTCCCCTAATACTGTATCTAAAGTCTCTTTTATATAGGCCTTAGTGGTCCCCTAATACTGTATCTGAAATCTCTTTTATGTAGACCTTAGTGGTCCCCAAATACTGTATCTGAAGTCTCTTTTATATAGACCTTAGTGGTCCCCTAATACTGTATCTGAAGTCTCTTTTATATAGACCTTAGTGGTCCCCTAATACTGTATCTGAAGTCTCTTTTATATAGACCTTAGTGGTCCCCTAATACTGTATCTGAAGTCTCTTTTATATAGACCTTAGTGGTCCCCTAATACTGTATCTGAAGTCTCTTTTATATAGACCTTAGTGGTCCCCTAATACTGTATCTGAAGTCTCTTTTATATAGACCTTAGTGGTCCCCTAATACTGTATCTGAAGTCTCTTTTATATAGACCTTAGTGGTCCCTAATACTGTATCTGAAGTTTCTTTCCCGAAATTCAGCCTTGGTGCAGAATTACAGCCACTAGAGCCAGTCCCTCAATGAGCTTTCCTTAGTATGTGCCATTTCTGTGTCTTTAGCTATTGAGGAGGAGAGATGATGATGTCTCTCTCTCTCTCTCATGGGTGGGCCAAATTCTCTGGGTGGGCAAAGCAGAGAAAGGGGAGGTAACCTTGCTCCTTATGACCTCATAAGGAGAAGATTCCAGATCAGCCCATCTGAGCTTTCGTTTTCTCAAAGGCAGAGCAGGATACCCAGGGCTCGGTTTACACCTATCACCATTTCTAGCCACTGGGGGACCATAGGCAGGCTGGGGGAACGCATATTAATGTTAAAAAACCTCATAAAGAGACATTTTCATGCCATGGGACCTTTAACCCTAACGCCATGGGCTAAGCACAAAATTCTGGGCTCTGTAGAAAGGGCCCCACCCCACATCCACTGCTAATCATTCTTGCGTCTTTTTGGGCCCACCTCACATGAGAGCCCTGAGCATTCAGTCCCATTTCCACCCCCCAGTCTGACACCCCTGCCTAACACCACGAATGTCTTCGAGGAGACATGTGCTTACGTGTGCATCCTGTGATGCCCTCTCCCAATCTGCCGGCCTGTCATGTTTTCTCCTTTGTCTGCAGGTACTGAGAGTGGGCGGATAGGTGGAGCTGGAAGGGTCGTCTGTACCTGGCCATCTGGGCGTGGCTTAAAGAAGGCATAAAAGACGGCTCTCCTGGGAGTCTCACTCTCTCTCAGCTGGTCCTCCTGCCATCATCCACCATTTTGTTCTTTGTTTGGTTTGTTACACCTTACAACACACATCACACCATTTATTCACTCATCCCACTATTGCATTTATTAGTATGTTTAGTTAAATAAACTACCGCTTTGTCAATCTATCTGTGTGTGACCTCCCTTTTGTTGCCGGCCTTGAGCCAAACGGTAACAATCCTTATCCCCACTTGCATGATTCAGCGCATCTCCCTGCTCTTTATGACGGCAGGCTTTTGCACTGCCTTAAACTCTGACCTTTGAGGAGAAGGTTTAATCGCGTTAGCCTTTAGACGGGGCCAAACCACGCTGTGTACAAACTAGTTAGTTTGAGCCATTTGTTCCATTTCAAAGACAAATTAAATCCACCAGTTGACTTTTCTGTATCCTCAGGTGCTCCTCTAAACAAAATATGAGAACAAATCTGAATGTCTCTGAATGGTTGTTTTGTCTGTAGGCATAAGCCGGTATAGATAAAGGACGAAAGATTTAACCCTGCTCTCGTTCGACTCTAATTCCACATATTCTTTGAACGGATTGCCAGGCTAACCGCTGGGACGCATCGCTGTGATAACTTTGGCCTCTGCAATGGTCACGAAGGAAAGAAGGGTGTTCATTATTTCTTCACACTGTCAGATTTTCCCAGACAGCGCAGCGATCTGAATCTTTAACCTTTAACCTGTTATTAGGCGGAGTGGCGCAGTTCGACAGGGGTTGACTGAACTGGAGCTTGTGTGGCTGGTGCGGTTGCTAAGGCAGGACTACCCTTCATAAAGCTGTTCTAATGTATGGGTAAACAGCTCAGCAGAGGGCTTTAATTTAAAGCTGTTGGTGAGCTAACACTTCCTGTCTGTCCATCACCAAAATCTAATCATACGTGTGTAAATGTCTCAGAATGCCAGCAGGCACTATGACTTACACATGAATGTGAATCCATAATATTTCATTTTATTTTCCAACCGTACACTTTTACAGCATTTACTATACATAACCCCATAGTTTAACCGCTTTATGTTTTTCCCGTTGCCACCATATTTATGGCGCCACATACACTTATAATCAGGAGGAATTGTATGCTGTGACATTGGCAGTGACACAGGCAAGAATGCCTTACATTTTTGTTCCCATAGAGAATATTGGCAAATGGTTGTCAGGAAGCTAAGAAAGTCCTATAACTTTGCCCTACTTGTAGATGGAAACTTTGTTAAAACTTTCCACAGGTCACATTGTAAAAATTATAGGCTCTTTATGCCTTTCACTCTCTGTCTTTTACAGACTAATAGATTTCTGCATATGAATGCACAATCTGTAGGCAACAGGACAAGATTTTGGTTTCAGAAGCGTTCCGATTTCCGTTTGTAGTCCGTTTGTAGTCCGTTTGTAGTCCAAGTAGTATTGAGCAATCACGTTTGAGCGCGCTTTGGTAGCATGCAGGTACACAGTCCATGCGGAGAGCAGTTGAATTGCTTGATGACACTTTTTAACTAATTTAATTTTTTATTATATGCAAATATCTGTTTGTAGAGACGTTGTCTTTCAACTCCAACTCCATTCTCATTTCTCAAGCTGCTAATGGGACCTGACACACGGGAGAGGAAGTCTTGGCCCAGATACGTGATATACGGATTCACCAGAAGCCCCGGAAATATTGGCCGGTTGCCCTAGATGCCAAAAGGTCAGACCGATGGCCGAAGGGTTCAAGGATCGGCAAAGTCGCCACGCGTCTTCATCATTCAGCCTGTGAATAGTGCTTTACATTTTCAAGGGCACACACAGCAAATATGTGTGTGACGGATAGAGATTGGAACGTGCTAGCGTCTAATAATGGTGTAAGGGCATTCCATGCCTTAGTGATGTTAAAATAACCCTCGTATTATGTTAAGGGTCAATTTGACCCATTTGCGTTTTTGTGTTGACCAAAATACTGGTTAACCTATCTTTTTCTTCATGAAATTGTAGGACATTTCCTCATTTAGGGTCATGAACTTGTTCATAAAATCTGGACACACTGATGTGTAGTGGAATGTCTGTTCAGAGTTTGTATAAAAAGATGATGTTGCGGGTCATTTTGACCCAGAGACTATCAACACCCATTTAGAACCAGGTGTGTGTGTGTGTGTGTGTGTGTGTAAATAAGAAGGATCTTTCTCGCGCTTGTCCTCTTCTCTGTTGTAATGTCATCTCTTTGACACGCACACTACAAAATGAGCTCCAAAAGATTTGCAACTGAAGAAGTTTTAGCACAGATTTTTGATGGTAATAGTGATGTAGAGGAAGAGGTTTCAGAGTCAGAGGATCTTTCAGAGACCGAGTACAATGCTATTGATGATCCCGATTGTGAATTTTCCTATGATGAAGAGGATTCAGGGAACCAGTCTGCTGTAGTATACATTAGCTGAAAACAATCAATCAATCAATCAATCAATAAATCAATCAAAATGTATTTGTATAGCGCTTTACAACAAACAGCAGGTATCCAAAGTGCTTCACATCAGGAATGGGCAGCAATCATCCTCAACAGAGGGGACATGGACAGCTAATGATGGTAACATAAAATGGTCAACATCACCACACTGACGCCAAGGCAGACTGTCATCAAAATGATTCCAAGCCCCACAAGAGTTTCTGCCACACTAGTTGATGATATTCAATCACCATTTCATCTCTTCATATCTCAACCAATAGAGAAGATCATACTGGACATGACCAACTTGCAGGGGAGGTGTGTACTTCAAGAGAAATGGAAGCCACTGGATCAGATTGACTTGCATGCATACATTGAAATCCTAGTATTAGCTGGAGTGTACAAGTCAAAGGGAGAAGCAACTGCCAGTCTGTGGAATGAAGAGAGTAAGGCCAATATTTCTAGCAACAATGTCTTTGGAGTCAATTCATACAAAAGCTTGGGTGTTCCACAACACCAAAGCTGGTCGATGTCAAAGAGACAAACTAGCTGCCATCAGAGATGTATGGGATAAATGGGTCGAAATTGTACCTGTCTTGTACAATCCTGGTCCCCATGTCACTGTAGATGAAGGCCTTGTTCCATTCAGGGGGCGCTGTCCCTTCTGACAGTACATGCCCAACAAGCCTGCCAAGTATGGCATCAAAATAGGATGCCAATATTTTGATGCCATACTTGGCAGGCTTGTTGGGCATGTACTGTCAGAAGGGATGCTAAGCATGGAA
Organism: Perca flavescens; assembly: GCF_004354835.1. NCBI lineage: Eukaryota > Metazoa > Chordata > Actinopteri > Perciformes > Percidae > Perca > Perca flavescens. The sequence continues at coordinate 5,167,504 of NC_041337.1, forward strand.
TATACAAGTGTATATAGTGTATTATTATTTATTTTTTTCTTATTCTTATTTTATTTTTTTTTCTATTTTTATTTTCTTATTTTTTTTTTATTTTTATTTTTTTCTTATTTTCCTTGTGTAGTGAGTGAAGGTGTGTGTGTATGAAGAAATGCCTATGATTTTTCCTTTTAAATTTCTTTTTTTTCTTATGTATGTATGTGTTTTATAATGTTCTTAGAAATGCCCAACCAGGGACAAGAGTTGAGAATTAGCTCTAGCTATAAACTCTATATGCTGCGCATCAGTTACGGGCTTTGTATTGTAACTATGTTTGCTTGTATGGTCCCTGTTGAATAAACAGATAATAATAATATACCTAAAATATTTTCACTAAATAATTGGTAAAAACAGTTTGGGGGGAAAAATGTTTGTGATGAGGAAAAAAACTTAGTTTTGAGTGTATTTACACTGTACGGGTCATTTTGACCCGTAACATCATCAATGTAATTTTTTTTCAACATAATACAAGGGATAAAAACATTGTATAACCTGGCTTAAAATAAATGATCTTTTTCATGGGTTTTGTCTACTTCTCTTGCATTAGTTCTAGTTTAGTCCTTGTTTTTACTGTAACCATGTGTTGTGGAAAACAATCGACACCACTACTTTTGACACAGATGAAATAATCTATATTTGATTTGATCTAAGACTGTCTGACTTACTGTACAAACTGCTATTGCTAGAAAGGGTAAGATGCCGTGATTTTAGCAGCGTTTGTAAGACGTGTTCTGGTTGGTTGATTTTTGACTCTCTTCACTTCTCTCTTCTCTTTCACTCTCAATACGCACGGCTGATTTGAAATTATGCATCTTTGTCTCTTATCAAATGTGAAAAAAAAAGATGTAAACGACATGTGAAACCCTGTGAGCTCCAAAAAAAGGCCCAGGGCCAAAATGTAAACCCAGGACCTTTCTGTCTTTAAGGTCACAACACTAACTGCTGAGTCACTGATCTACCTGTCATATAAGATGGCTCATACATTCCTGATCACGACATCACATGGCCCACAGGTCACTTTCCCATAAAGCATCTCTCCTCTATCTCCCGGCCACTTGTTGCTAGCTTCCTGTACGTCTGCGCGAGCATGTCGAATCCTGAGAAACAGCATGAGGGGGGGGGGGGGTTCATGATTTTCCTCAGACATGAGTATTAATTGGAAGCAGGTTATGCTACTTTGGAACGGAGAGAGGCCAGAGAAGATAAGTGGGGAGGAATGAAGTGTGAAGAAGAGATTTAAGATCTAAAAAAACCAACAAAAGTGATACAAAAAAAGTAAATAAATGAAAGATTTGCGTGAGAGTCTGTAGAAGAAAGACAGAAAATGACAGGGGCGAAGAGGGAAAAAAAAAAAAAAGAGAAGACAACGGGACATAAGAGATGGGAGAGGAAAACAAGTGCTCGCCTAGAGAACAGAGGCGTTGTGTTCGGTGGGAAAGGTCGTATATTGTCCCGCGGTGCTGCAGTGCATTAATTACAGGATAAGAAATGATAAGCTCTGCTGCGGGGCAAAGAATAGACCGACGGAGAGACAGACAGAGGCCGACAGATAGCTGACGGTGCAACCGGATGCTGACTGTCTCTGGGTTACTCACAGTTTGCGCAAGGAGGGGTTAATTCTGCTAAAGCATCAAAAGTTTAAAAGCTGGGATAAGATCAGACATTGATCTTAGGTCCTATATTTTTGGCACTGTTGATTCAAATAATCTTCACGTACATATGTATTTCACATACTTATCTTATTGTACTCTTTCTTTTGAACCACGTCGCCACGTCCCATCCCCGTGTAGCCTTTTTCTGAAAGTGATCATCCATTCAGTGACCCTCTCCTGCTCTGTATGAAATACAGTTTTTCCCATAATATGTCACCATGTCTGCATTTTGAAGAATGACATCCACACCGTATGTCACCATAAGCGTTCACGCTTAACCCTCCTGTTGTCCTCGGGTCAAGTCTGGACCCCTTTTCAAAGTTTTCTATATCAGAAATGTGGGTTTCTTTCAACAAAATTGCCCAAAAATAACATGGATGGTTCAACGCAGCGCTCTTCGCAATTAAAATGTTTAAAAAAACGTCGAAGAGTGTTGACTAAAATGACAAAAGCGCCCAAAAACATTTAAAAAAGTGACTAAAGGCATTGAAAGCCTAAAAAACAGCAGAATGAAGCTTTGAAAAAAAAGCATCAAACAAGGCACTAACAACGTTTTAAAAAGCGACAAAAACGTCAAAAAAATATATTTGAAAAAATTGTTGATTTTCAGTTTTAACCCGGGAGGACAACACAAGGGTTAAATTACCATTTTATAACCAGGAGGTAAATATTATTATCATTATTATCATTATTATTATTATTATTATTATTATTATTATTATTATTATTTTTTTTTTTTTTTTTTTTTTTTTTTTTTTTTTTTTACCTTTATTTATTCAGGGAAGGTTCACTGAGCCTCTCTTTTTGCAGGAACACCCTGATCACATTCACACAGTTATACCAGGGTTCATACACATTTTAATGAAAAAGTACTTTTTGGTAAATTTCCATGACTGTGTTCCTGAAAATGTCATATGACATATTATTATGCTGTGTTAAAAAAAATTCCATGACTTTTCCAAATCTTTCTGGGTCTTTTTATGTTTCCAAAACCTTTCCAGGCCTGGAATTTGCATTTTTCAAATTCCATAATTTTTCCAGGTTATTCCAAAACGTATGAACCCTGTTCTACATTCCTACCTGGAAGCTGCCCAGTACAACCCCAGTCTGATCTGCTGGCCACTGAGCAGCTCCACTGGAGCGGTTGGGGGGTTAAGGGCCTTGCTCAAGGGCACCTCGGTGGTGGTAATGATGGAGGGACAACAAGCGTTGCTCTTTCACTTTCCCCCACCCAGATTTTTTTCATCAATCTTCTTTTCAAATGTAAATCTGACGGAGAGACACAACAGTTTATTCTTACGAATATATGAATAAACCCCATAGACAGTCAAGCAAAAATCTTTCCCCAATCTTAATCAGTTTTTGTTATAGCGTTAAATCAGACTTCAAAACGAGCTGTGATGTTTTCTCACTGTCTCTGTGTCTGCAAGAGGGGAAACTTTCATTAAGTTGTTTATCAGCCTTTACAGTCTTGTTTTTCACACTTTTGCTCATAAAGAATGATTCAACCAGAGATTGGACTGACTTTCATCCACTTCAGAACCCTGAAACTGATTCAGCATGTAAAGGTTTGTATAAACCTCCAGTTCAAGGGGAAATTTAGTGGGGAAAAAAAAACACTTCTTCTCAATTACGCCAATGTATTTTTGGATCATAGAACACATAAACACATAAATGACCATGCAGACATCTAACACAAGCAAAATTGAGGAAAAAACAGGCTGATTTTCTCTACTGAGCACCATCTTTGGAATAGTACAGTGGCTTTTGAATGAGTTTGATGGGATCGTGAAACTCTTCTTGGAACCCACTCAGCATGCCAAAGCCTTGAAGAGAGAGAGAGAAGAAAAAAAAACATAATTATCAAATAAGAAAATAAGGCAGTGTCAGCTGCGTACACCATTGAAAATTGGAAAAAAAAAAGTTAAATAAAATAACTAGAGCTTCCAAAAAATAAACTTTAATGTATCTTTTGGTCCTCCACCATCAACACACATCCAAAAAAACCTATATAAAACCCAGATAGTTGTCTGAATCTTTTGAGCTTAAAAAGATATAATGGTACCGAAAATCTTTTTTTTCCTGCTAGAGAGGCTCATCGTTCAGCCCCATTTATACAGGTCAAAGGTCATACGAATGATGTGCAACTAGTTGTGTGATGCATGTGTATCTGTTGTTTCTTTTGTGTAGTTTGTTTATTATGCAAGTGTGTGTGTGTGTGTGTGTGTGTCTGTGGGTGATAGAGGTGGGGGATTCCCGAAAGGACCTGTGTTAAGGGGTGTGTGTGTGTGTGTGTGTGTGTGTGTGTGTGTGTGTGTGTGTCTCCAATCCATCATCACACACTTCCCTCCTTCAGCACGTTCGAAAATAGAACGGTGTGTGAACATGACCTCTCCCACATATAAACACACACACACACACACACACTAGTAAACACGCCCATTACGATGCCATTGTGTCTTAGCTTCTTGTCCAGAATGTGTGTGTGTGTGTATTGTTTGTGTTTGTGCGTGCGTGTGCGTGCGTGTGCGTGCGTGTATTATCAGGAGTTGCAAGGAAACATGTCCCTCGTGCCATGTTCTCCCTCCTCTATCTCTCTCTGTCTCTCTTTTCTTTCTCGCCACAAAGTCTGGAGTTGCTGCCAAATTTCCTTTGTGGCAAAGGTGTGGTGCCACGACACTGTCTCTCTCTCTCTCTCTCTTGCACGCACGCACGCACATACGCACACACACACACACACACACACACACACACACACACACACACACCTCTACACTGGTGATAATGAACTGCATGGTAACCTGATATAACCTAATAATAACAGATGAGGTGAAGGTGGAGGTGAAGATGGCGCTGATGCCAGGCGATGTGATGTTTCCACTGCTGAGATCATTATTTCCTAGGTAGCTTTTGACTACATTATCATATTGTATGAAAGTTTATGACAAAATAACTTTGCATGTTATCATGCTGTATTAACATATGGCATGTAAGCATGCTATATATTAGTAGGAGTTGAATTGGTGAATATGCTTATTTAGATTAGAAGATTAATACAACACTTGTGTGTGAGTTTAGCACGGAGCTGGAAGGTGATAGCCTATCTTAGCATAAAGACTGGAAACAATGGGGTTACAGCTAGCCTCATGCCTTCTTTTAAACCATAAAAAAAAAATATACGGCATGTATACATCGGCACTGGGTGGATGGCTACAGTACAGGGTGCCAGATTCAGTTGGGGAGCACAGGTTTTGTTTTAAGTCAAAATGGTACAATCCATTTTGTGTTGTTTTTTCACAGAGAAATTTCCACATTGCGAGTCCCTCTAAATGTCATGCGAATAGTATTAATCTTGTCATCTCACGGTTGGAAAAGGAAACAAATAACCATATTCCCCAAAATGTTGAACTATTTCTTTAAAGTGCCCATATTATGAAAAATAAAATCACTTTTTCTGGGATTTGGCTGTTATTGTGTGTATATAGTGCTTCCATACGCATACAAACTTGGAAGAAAAATCCATCCATGCTGTTTTGAGTGAGATACGGTTTCTGAATGTATCCTGCCTTCAGTCTCTGGGTTAGCTGGTCAAAATCTGCACGGCTTTCAACGTCATTGGCCAAAACGAAGGGGGCTAGCGGTTAGCCCTCTCGTTCTCAATACAAGTTCACCATAATCTACAAAAGAACTACTTCCATGTCCCGTTCCTGCAGGTATTCCACACAAAGTTGGAAGTGCACCCTCGTTTAGAAGAAGTCTCCCGGCTAATCCTGCCTTGTACAGGCCGAAGTTGGAGAAACAGCTAGCTAGCTCAGCTACCTAGCTACTGCGCATGTGCGACTGCCAACAAAGATGTTACAGAAGTGAGATGTCTCACTCTGTAGCTAAAACAGAGACCTAAACACACAGGGTGAAAAGACGAGCTGCAGCAATGTGCAGTACAACAAAAATATGGTGTTTTTGGATAATTAAACCATGTAAACCTATTCTGGTACAACCTCAAAATACAAGTATGAACCTGAAAATGAGCATAATATGGACGCTTTAAATATCCACAATTGAGTTAAGCTGCAGTGATCAGATCTTAATGACTGGTAATGACATTTTTCAGTTTCAGGTGCAATTTCTTTTATGTTAATGTCTTTTTCTTGTCTTGTGTACACAGGGTGCCCATTCAGAAGAGAGTACGGAAAAATGCATATTTCTTGCACCAACTTGCTCTAATTACGTGACATTGTAGTGTCACGTAATTAGAGCAAGTTGGTGCAAGAAATGTTGATATGCTGATAGATTAGGAGCATAGAGATTCCAAAAGAAGCTAAATGTAGGAGGTTGAGACTGTGTTTCTAGGTAAAAAGTATACGCACCTCGATACACTTACAAACAATGACAATGACACACACACACACACACACACACACACATACACACACTTTCCTCCCCACGCCCAGCTCCAGGGGAGACTGCTGCGGCGTCTCAGAGCCTCCTGCTCGACCAACCAGGAACTACTCCCACTTACCATGTTGTCCCAGACTCTGTATGTGTGCGTGTATATGTGTGTGTGTGTGTGTGCGCAGGGAGTCATTATATTGTGGCAGAGGGAGGGGGGGGGGGGCACGTCCTTGGCAGACAGACAAACGCACCACATACAATATATTCATCTAAAGAGGTCGTTTAGTTGAGGGATGAGTTTAAAAATAATATCTGACTTTAAAGCGACAGAGACTGAGATAGACAGGAGCCGTATCAGCAGACTTATCATCGCACCAAGATATAGAACACACATTCATACAGATTCATACAAACACTTTCAAAATCAACTTTTTCAACATGCCCATATTTGTTCCATCATCCTCCAGGATTCGTTTTTTTCCCACATCGCAACAAGTGCTCTGTGGCTGGCTTGTTGCGATTTCAAAAAACACTAAACCAGCACATGAAGGCACCACGTGTCACAGTGTTGAGTCTTTTTTTTTTTATTTCCTGGACCATAGAAAAGGTTAACTTTGACTTAAAAATGTTTGAACCATCACAGTGAAATAATCTGTCAGACAGAGGAGGTTTCTTTTTTTTTTTTTTTTTTTTAGAGAATGTGCATCATGTTAATCCATGTCTTTCCTTTGACTTTGTGTGCAATGGCACATGGTAAGGTCATAATATGATGCACAACAGCAGCACAGTGATCAAGCATGTTAACTGAGGCATTCAAAAAATGTCCCGGTGGTTCACAATCTGAATCCGCTTTTCTGATATGTGCTTGTTTTGCCTGACCAACACACCCAAAAATCAAAGCTTTCCGTCTTACGCGACATTGCAGTATAACTGACAACAGGGAATGTTTAGCATAAATCATAAAAAAATGCTGTATTCTGTATTATATATTACAATCCAATCCGATTGTTAAATCACTACATGCGACTACTTGCCTCAGCAACTGGCTGCTGATGCTGCATCCATCAAAACCTTTACTGTTGGGGTTCAACATGCCTGGACCCCCATCAGGAGCACCACCCACTCCCTATCCAACCCCCTCTCTCTCTCTCTCTCTCTCTCTCTCTCCCAGTAAGTTGTCGTTAAGCTCAGCCACTAATCACTTTGGTTGAGACTGTGGTCAACTGTGTTACCACTGCCCTGCCCTCAAATATATATACACACAATATATATACACACACACACACACACACACACACACACACACTGTAAGCCCAACTATATATGTGTTAGTCCATGTTTTGTCTCTCATTTGTGTGCAAACTTAATTTTAAATGTCGTCTTGGTCTCATTTTTATGTCTGCTTGTTTCATGAATGCGTTAGAGAGAGAGTGTATCCGTGCAGATACCTGTGTGTGTGTGTGTGTGCGTGTGTGTGTGTGTGAGAACAGTTTGCATGAGTGTGTCCCTTGAATGTGTGTATTCGTGTGTGTGAGAAGCTCCATTCTCAGTTGGGCAGAAACAATGGAACCTCTCTGATTACATCTCCCTGTACAGACGGACTGTGTGTGTGTGTGTGTGTGTGTGTGAAGCTACAGGGGGGAGGAAAGGGTGGCGGTCGTGGAGGAGGAAAGAGGGGGAGGCAGTGCTTGGACCTGCCCCCCCCTCCCTCCTTTGTACTGTCTCCCTCACAAACTCGTCCCTTCCCTTCGGGCCCGCCTGGCATCTCATTGGTTAAATCCCCGGCTATATATTTATGTGATTGGTCAGGGCGGGGGTATATATAGTCAGCGTGGGTCGGTTAAATCTGGCCACAAGTTTCAAAACTTTGAAAGAGGGCAGACAGACAGAGAGAGAGAGACGGTGACTCGGGCGTCCCGTGTGACGGAGGGGGAATCGAGCTTTGGACAAACCGCTGCACCACACACTCCAAACACGAACTGTTGTCTTTTGAGAGAGAGAGAGAGAAAGAAAAAAAAAACGAGTGAAGAAAAGAAAGAGGCAGAGTCATTGTGGATCATTTACAGAGGGGAATATCCTGCACCACAACTCGTTTCTTTTCTCTTTCTTTCTCGTCTTCCACCTCCTCTCAGATCTCGATGCTTTGCTTTGGGATTTGTGCTCCAAATCCATCAAATTCCTCTCTTGATCTTTCTCTTCGTCAACCGAAACATTTCGAGCTGCAAATTTTTTCCAGAACTTTGCAACCCAACAAGCTGAGACAGACGTTTGCAGGATTTCACTTGGACTAAAAAGTTGAATCCAAGCCCGGTTCTGGAATGAATTTAACCGATCCCAGCTTGTCTAGAGAGACTCTTCTGCATGCCGGCCGGATGTCTCTCGGGGGCCCCTGGGCGTCCGGGACCCCGAGCCCTGCTTCTGATTCTGAAATAGGTTTTGAGCAGAACCTCTCCGGGGACTGTGGTTCTCCCGATGGCCTTGGAGCCGGGAAGATGAGGAGAACAGAAGTGAGGGTTTCTCTGACACCCAGTTCAGGGGGACAGAGTCCGGACCTGACCCAGGCAGGAAGTGTGTCGGCAGGCACGGCCGACGGGAAGGCTGTGGGGGGTGAGCAGAGGATCCGCAGGCCCATGAACGCCTTCATGGTCTGGGCCAAAGACGAGAGGAAGCGACTGGCTGTGCAGAACCCTGACCTGCACAACGCTGTGCTCAGCAAGATGCTCGGTAAGCCAGGGAACAAAAAAAAAAACAACCAGGCTAATAAAAACTGTAACTAAAACTACATGCATTGTATCCAAACTTTCCAGTGAAACCAGACTGGTGAAGTCCAATTAGGTGTGATATGTAAATCAGGACCCAGTTACCCAAATGCATTTTCAGGCTAAGAGGATCTTTGACCCATTCTAAGATCATCTCATTCTTACGATGGTTCTGGGAAACTGGGTCCTGACCAGTTTAGATTGCCTAAACCTACATCTCAAACACAAGTTTTATAAGGGATGATTGGGTATGTAATTGCAAGTTATAATTTGAGCAGTTTTTCTTTTACCAGTATTTATAGCTCAGTGGGACACACCTCACCCATTGTACTCCCAGTAGTGTTAATAGAACTAACAACAAGAGCATCATATTAGATTAGATTTTTCAAATGTCCGATACAACACAAAATATATATATATATATATATATATATATATATATATATATGACTTCACAATTACATTCTCCTTCTGACAGTACTGTCACCAATCATCCATCATTTAAATATGACTTAAAAGTGATACTTTTGGTCCCATGATATTTATACCAGTATACTTTTGTCATCAAGCTTGTTTTTGTTTGGGGTTTTAAGTGTTAACAGCTTCACTTTTTACCGCTGAAGCAGTAAGCCGACATCTGTCATAAATCATTAATTGGCTGGAGAACAAATGTACAGTTTCACAAGTTCAGCTGATGTTCTTGTCTAAAAGAACTTGCATTGAGATTATTATAATATCTTTAAAGCCTGGATCTCAACATTGAAGTGACAACATTGAAGTGATCATTGAGCATCACACACTGTCTAAAGCGTTTGTAGATTCCTCAGTGACAGAGTAAGAGGACAGAAATGTCCATATGAACGGCATAAATCTGTTCTGACCACCATGCTCATTATGTTTCAAACTTCATAATTTTATCAAAATATGGAATCCACTGTGACCAACATGAATCCACTGGCACCACAACCACTGTTCTCCTCCACTGTGGAAACTGCAAATTTTTTATGTCCACTGTGCAGGGGGTGAGGATGTGATAAAAACGTGTTTTGGGTGGAGTATTATATATTATATACTTTATTTAAGCACGTATGTCTAATTAAGAATAAACGTAAGAGGAGGCAATGGGGTCAGGGTTTACAGCCCATTGTTAATTTTGCCATGATTGTGTAAGACAGGACTGATGCAAACTAACTAAACTGATGCCAAATGACTAATTTTAATGCATGTTATAGTTAGAGTGAAATGGAACACCATAGAACATATATTTTTCAACCAGGAGTCAATGTATTGAACACCTTCATGTTGATTTTGAAAAGTACAACAAAGTAAAAGAAAATTGCATGTAGCAGTTTTGACGAGCTAGTTTTTCTGTTACTCGAGAGAGCAACAGGCTCTTTTTCATATTAATCTGCTTCAAATTAATACAATGTTACACAACAAAACAATATTCACACTTACTTGTCAGTGCAATCAGAATCTGCTGAGCTCATCTGCAGCTTGAGATTTTCAAATTCAAACCATAAAGTGGGTCTCAAATCTCAGGGCCACTGGTGTCTACAACCATAAGACAAACTGGAAATGTATTACTTAACACAATGTATAAATACATCAGATAAATGGCACGAAATAGGGTTGAGTGATATGGAGAAAATCAAATATCACAATTCACAATTCTTGACCAAACCTCAATGTCGATATCTAGTCTAGTCTAGTCTAGTAATCACATTATCAATATAATATCGATATATTGCCCAGCTCTACTATGACTCATGGCACTTTGTGTCTGAGCAGCTTTTAGACCAGATGACATTATGAACCGCAAACAAATTAAGTTGTGTGGAACGTCTTATCAACGTGAGCAGCATTGTGTCATTGTTTTTTTCCATCACTGCTGTATGATTAAATTAGACCCAACAGGCCTAGGGGGATCACCAGGATGTATTGGCATCCTGGTGCCACAGCAGAGCCTTACATGTGTAAACTGACATTACAAATACATTTAGGGTTAAATTTAGTGCCAACAACACGAACAATTGGTCGATTGATTATCAAAAAACAAAATTATGACATTTCTGCCTATAACTTAATGGAGAAATCTCCATTAAGTTATAGGCAGAAATGTCATAATTTTTTTGTCTTCTATGATAGTAACCTAAATACCTTTGGGTTTGTTGGACCAAAAACTTAATTAATAATCAAGAAAATAATTGTCAGATTAATCCATAATAAAATAATCTTTAGTTGCAGCCCTAGAATCTGCTGTCTAAATAATGATGTTGATGATGACTTTGATTTAGATCATGATTGTAAGTGATATTAGCAATCCTTTTCTTGAATACCATTTTTACCTTTTTCAAGGCCCTAAGACAGGGCTATTCAATTACAAATTCTGTTGGGCCAGATTTTCTAACCGAGAAGGTTAGTTGGGCCAGTCATTTCAGCGGCGAAGCAGCTCGTAATGACAAATTTTAAAACCAACACAAACCAATTTATTGAAAAACATGTAAGGTTTATTCATTGTTTCTCTTTTAACTTTGGTCAGTTTGCACAGCAAAAGCTGCATAGAAAACAATAAAAGAGCTAACTGAACAGAATCTGAGGTAGCTCCTACTTTTTCCACTTACAAAAGAAAAGAAACTGATCTCCTCTCTGAGACCACAGAAACGCTCCAGTGCTTTGCCTTTGGACAGCCACCTCACGTCGTTATGCAAAAGAAGATCTTGGTGCTCAGCAAACATTTCTGAATAAGCGGTGTTGGAGACTTGATGTGGAGCAAATCAAATTAATTGTAGCCATTGTCGTTTTGAGCGCCCCGCTTAGTTTTGCGCACAACACCGCCTGATGCACAATGCAGTGTAAGGAGATCAACTGAGGTTCTACAGTGGACCAACGTGCTGCCAAACCATTCACTTTCCCTGTCATGGATGGAGCCCCATCTGTCACAAGCATGCACACACGCTTCATATCCAGACCATTGTCTTTAAAAAAAGCAGATATTTTCCTAAAGACTATATCGCCAGTTGTGTGTCCTTCTAACGGCAGTAGGCCGTCAAAAAAACGGACATATATGCACAACTGAGCAGTATCAGTTTTTTTCTGTGGACTCATCTACCGCTATAGACATAGTGTCAGCTTTCCTCAGGTCTCCAAACATTGTTTCATACACATCTGCAGCAAGAATTTCAACTCTCCGACTGTTGGAATCATCTGACAGGGGTACGTTTTTTATAGTACGTTTTAATTTTATCGTCATTTATCACCTCATCCACGATGGCCAGCATACAGTCCTTCACGGTTTCAGAGTCCGTGAATGGCCTTTTCTTTTTTTGCCAATATCCAGGAAACACGAAGGGATGCTACGGTAGCTCTCTCTTGGGCTGTGAATGACCGCACCATGGTAACGCTGCTCCGGTTGTAAGATGCAATCAAACTCTGCACTTTTGCAGCCCTCTCTTGAGATCCCTCGGGGAAAAGTCTGGTGTTTCTCAACGTGGTGCCGCCCAGAGATTGTAATCTTTAAGTACTGCAATGCACTCATTACAAATTAAACACATCGGTTTGGCATTTGGATGTGGCGGTAAAATAAACAAGTATTTGTCAATCCAGGCAGGGTTAAACTGACGCTTTTCATTGTCAATTTTACGTTTCAGTGTTGAGAAAGACATATTGATAGTAATGTAGGCTACTACTGGCACAGCACGCTCTGCATTGTTTACGTGTTGGTAGTTTTGGCTGGACACAAAATTACCAATCCCACTACGGCTACGCCAAGACCCGCCCTACGAAGCAGCTCAATTGGTTGGGGTTAGGCATTTCACCTCGAGTGGTTAAGGTTAGGGTTAGGGGATTGGTCAGGGGATAGGACCTGTACATGGACACCTGGCCAATAGTAGTGTGTGAATGCTATTGAAGGGCGGGTCTTGGCGTGGCCATAAAAAAAAAAAAAAATATTGCTGGCGGGACCCTATTTTCCCTTTTATACTGTCTATTGCGGGACCATGGGGCTGGGCCACTCTGAGGTTGCTTCCGGGCCGCATGTGGCCCGCGGGCCGCCAAATGAATAGCCCTGCCCTAAGATGATGAAAATAGTGTTCATTATTTTGTAATTGTGTCTTTTTTCATACCTTTCAGGTCAGTCATGGAAGGCCCTGAGTGCTACAGACAAGCGGCCATTTGTGGAGGAAGCAGAACGTCTCCGTGTCCAGCACCTCCAGGATCACCCAAACTACAAGTACAGGCCCCGTCGCAAAAAGACCACCAAAAAACTCAAGCGGGTTGAACCGGGGCTTCTGCTTCACAGTTTAGCCCATGGCGGGGCACCAGGCCTTGGATTAGGACCTGGTATCAGCCCCTTGGGTGCAGAAAGTGTCTCTGGAGGTTCTGCTTATGGTAATGTAGGTGCCCACCCTTCACATCACCATCACTCCCACCATCTTCTGCACTCTCTCGGGCACTTCAGGGACCTCCAGGCCCCAGGACACCTAGAGCTGGAGAGCTATGGCCTGCCCACTCCGGAGATGTCCCCTCTGGATGTTCTGGAAGATGGAGCCGGGGAATCTGTGTTTTTCCCCCAACATATGCAAGAAGAGGCAGGTTTGGGAGGTTGGATTGGCTACCACCACCACCTTCACCATCCTAACCAGCATTACAGCCATAATTACAACAACCACAGTCACCACAGCTCCATCAATGGCGCAGCAACACACAGTTCAGGAATGAGTGTTGGTGCCAGTTCAAGCAACTGTTTGAACTCCAATTTGAGTCCAGGTAGAAGTTCCAGAGTTGATACTAGAACGAGTTCTGTCGAGTCAAATATGACATCGAGCATGAGCTCTAGGTTAAATCCCACCTCTGGTCACCACATTGCCTTGCGGAGTCCTGTAAAGTGCCCACCACCTCTGTCCGACTGCTCCTCCCCTGTGTCTTACCCCCAGCCCTCCATCAGCCTCCCTGAGCCGATAAAATCCCACCTAACGCCACATCAATCCACTGCTCCTGTCGGCTACTTCAGCCAAATGTATGGGAACAGCACTCCAAATGCTGCGTATTACATGCCCTCTCAGCTGGGGCAGCTTTCACCTCCACCTGAAACTTCTCCTTCTTCCTGCTCATCCTCCTCCATCCCCACATCCACCTTCCCTCCTCCGTTGCACTTAGACCCTTCAAATCCAGAGTCCTCCTGCCATTTGGGGTCTTCTTCTGCTGAGTTCTGGTCCGAGGTGGACAGGCATGAGTTTGACCAGTATGTAAATGTCGGAAGGAATCGAGAGGAGGCCTACGGGCGCGGTGGGGACTGTGGGTCGAAAGTCTTGAGTGGGCGAAGTAGCAGTAGTGTAGGTAGTAGCATGAATAGCAGTATTATGAACAGGGATGTCAGTAGCATTTTGAGTGGTGCTGGTGGCTGTAATGAAGAGAGCAGCCCTCTTATATCTGCTCTTTCTGATGCCAGCAGTGCTGTCTACTACAGCGCCTGTATCACTGGATAAATACTCCATGATCTCATCTCTCGATGTGTACCTCCTTGCATACTGCACAGTTTGGTTTGGTTCATTTGAACTATTGTTACATGATCTGGAGGAAGTATGTTGGGAACATTAGTTTTGGCTCATTTTCTTAGCCATTGTCATGCCTTGCTTGTCTCTCACAGTCTCCAACTCTCAATTTAAAAGCTTTTCTTCATTCTAAAAAAGAAAGATGCAGACAAGTGTTTTTTATCATACCAACTTTTACTGGAGCTAGAGCTGGTTAGAGAAAAAAACTGTTTTCTTTTTAAATGTGCAAACTGGAAAAATAAAAACTTAAGTAGCAAAGAAAGCACTTTTGTCAAATAAAAAAAAAAAATGAAAACGCTGAATACTTCGTTTAGATTGATTAATGCATCCTTGAACATTATCTTGAATGATTGTCTGGCTAGCTAAGCAGCATTCATTGATATCTACATGCTAGTGTGGCTAGCTGAGATTGTGTTAACTTGCTAGTATGGGTAATTAGATATGCATGGATTACTAGTTCATGGCAACTTTTAGGCAGAAGTTCTAGCAGGAGGTTTTGGCTTCTGCTGAGCAATTGCAAAATGAGCTACTGTCAGTCACTTAGCTAGCATAGGGAATCAGAAAAAAACTCACCATTTCTGTTGCATCACTCCCAGCTTGATGCTCTTCATCAAGATGAGTGCGTGTTAATCCAAATGAATACAGTATCACAGAAAGATCTTCAGAACTTGTAATATTTTGACTTTAGACACTCAAGGAAAAGAAAGAAATAGGCCTACGTATGCCAGGCAGACAAACTAAAAAAGCATTGTGTGTTTTCACCTACTCATAAAGGGTGCTCGGTCTGTGTTAGCATGTGTAATGCTAATAAACCAGGAGTCTTTATCAATAGCTGGAAACATTTATGACCTGGAAGCTGTTCTGGTGGCTACATAGTCGGAAGGATTCAGGGATGTAGGATATCAACTAGTTAAATTGCCTACCTGCTTCTACCTGTGCCACAGATTTCGTTTGTCTGCACTCTAACCCTTTCTGGTGACAGACAGTACATGCTACAGGAAGATTATGCAAGCAAAATGATTTCTTTAATTGCACTGTGTGTACTCTGGTCAACAGAAAAATCCACGGCTATGACAAATCTGAATTTTAAGACCATCTCGTATCATTATTGACCTTTAATCTCAGGACCAGACAAATATTCATCTCAGCTGAACTTTATGAATTTAATTTAATCCATTCTGTCCATTAAATGGGAACATGAAGAACAATGAGAAATTTGGGAGATGGTGAGAGAAAGAAAGACTGGATAGGAGAGACTTGATCCAGCCTCCACATGTATATCTCAGCAGTGTTGTCGGGAAAGCCTTGGCCACGGCCCCGAGCAGACCACTGATGTCTCCCACAAACTGTAAGGATGTTTTACAAGCCGGGTCGGTTTTTTTTTTTTTTTCTGACCGTGATACATGCCGTTCCCTCTCTGTCTCAGTCCATGACAGGGCCTCATGTCAAACTCCCTGCCAAAATATGCAAGTTTTAAGTTGCTTTGCTTCCTGGCAAACACGGATATGTTGATGAATCAAAGATCATTCTTTATGACCAGTAAGCCTCTCTGGTATAAC
This sequence comes from Perca flavescens, assembly GCF_004354835.1. Taxonomy (NCBI): domain Eukaryota; kingdom Metazoa; phylum Chordata; class Actinopteri; order Perciformes; family Percidae; genus Perca; species Perca flavescens. Next base: position 5,183,454 of record NC_041337.1, read on the forward strand.
AAGCATATCACTTGTTTAAACAAAATGTCTTTTTTTTAAAGTTAAAAAGTGTAATTTAGTTCTACAAATAACAGAAGATTGGGGTCTGCAAATAAAGTGCTATTGGAACGAGTCTAAAGCTTCACTTTATACTTCAAAAATCATCATGTCTATAAGGTCTGCATATTTGCAAGTTCGTGCAAAGCAACATAGATATTGGTTAACCGTTTGGTTACAATTACAAATTGTTCCATTCTTAATTTCATTAGAACGTTTATGGATAATTGTTCATGTGGTAAGTCTTATTATTTTTGGAAATCTGGTTTTGATGTAGCCTTTGACTGTATATATATAGATGCTATGCCTCTTGGCAGCATGTGAAGGAGAAATTGAAACTATGAAAAGTTCTCTTTGCACTGGGTTTAATGTCTTAGCTGTATAGAAGGAACACTACTTATTAAAAGCCAAACAATTTAAATGTTGTACAGAAAGGACTGTGTTTTTTTTTTATGTTTCTTTTATTAAAGGAATAGTTTGACATTTTAGGAAATGGGTTTGCTTTCTTGCTGAGAGTTAGATGAGAAGATTGATGCCATTCTCTTGTCTGTTTTTTAAATACGGAACAGCTGGCCTCTTTTGCTTCAAAATCAAAAAGTCCACCTACCTGCTGGTAGGTGGACTAATACCTACTAGCTAACATGTTGTATCGTCTTGTTTAATGTGTACCCAAACAGAAATCTAGAGAGAATCATTTTTGGTTGTGGACCAATTTAATTAAAGGTGTTAATTATGGACCGATCCAGACTAGCTTTATCACCCTGTGTGTGTGTGTGTGTGTGTGTGTGTGTGTGTGCTAAACTATGCTAATCGCCTCCCGGCTCCAGCTCTGTACTTATCCCACAGACACGACAGTGACAACGACAGTCACACTCTCAATGTGAATAAGCCTATTTCCCCCAAATGTTAAACTACTCCTTTAAAGCATTGGAGCAGTGCGTTTCCACTGTTCTTTTCTTTTGTCGTTCATCCAAAATGTATGTGTATTGTGTGTGTAAACTTGCCTTCAAAAGGAAATCTATAAGTGTAAAGATCTCTTGTAGATCTGTATGGGTCTTTAATGGGTTACATGTTCCACTTAGTGACACCAGCAAACCCAGAAATGTTCCCTCCCACACCAATGTTATTTACCTGCGTGGCTGGAAATGAAAACAACAAATTTATTCGGGCTGAGAAAATCAAAATCCACACTTGTAGCCACTGTAGAGGTCTCTCTGTATGTGAAGGATATACTGTATGCTGTAATATTTATGAATACAGTGGGAGCAAGTCTCTCTTGAAGGATTTAGCCTGCATCTGTTCTGCATTAGTCCTACAGACAATCCTTTTTTTTTTTTTTTTTTTGTACATGAAACAGTAGAACAAAATTGTGTATCTTGTACAGTGAAACCAGTTATATTTACCACACTGTTACTTGTGGCCACCGTTGGTTGAAAACAGAGCAACAGTAGATTTTTCCAAACATTTCCTCTAGAGGATGGAGCCGCAGAGAAGCGGCAGTTCAAGCAAAGTATTAAAAAAAAAAAAATACTTCTACATCTGCATTAGACATTCTTCTCTGTTGACACCAAACAGCCTTGTTTCCATTCTAATTTACTGTGACACACAAAGAACATCAGAGAGACAGGCAGGGCTTCTTCTTTTTTTTGAGTCGTGCAATAACTCTGGGGCTTTTGGTAATAATTATCTGAAAAAAAAAAAAAATACAAAAGAAACACCCAAGATATTGGGATTAAAACAAAGGACATTTTCTCAGCAGTCATATAACGACAAATTAAAAGCAGGATTTTCCCAGAAGTGTAGTTGTGATGCTTCTAAATCTGTCTGACAGGGATCATTTTTACATTTTGTGCAGAGAATAGTTTTGTTTGTGTTCATATTTGAGAAATGTGGGTTGGCTGTAATTGGAAAATGGATGGAAAATAATGTGACAAAATAAACTCTTCTAAGGTTTCACTTTGGTTTGCAAGTCTCTGAAGCAACACGTTTGGCTGAATTAACCAAATACATTTCCCTATTTGTGTTACGTTTTTGATCCAAAGAGAGTTCCATGTTCGGTCAGTCCTCCGTGTTCACATCTGAGAGCTACAGAAACACCTCATGCAATTTGCAAAGCAAATACATTTTGATTATAGAGATTAAGATTATGAGTTAGTTTAATAATAAATGGGTTTGTGGACAAGTACAAAGACAACGAAATGCAGTTTGTGTCCAACCAGAAGTGCAAAAAAAGCAGAAAAGTGCAAGAAAGGACAATAAATATAGTGCAGTGTAGACAGGAGTATACAGTTGGTTTACATAAGGTGGTTAAGAGTAATATAAGGGTTATAATATGATGGTTTCATAATATGAAATATAAATATGTGCAGTGTATTGTCACCTTATAAGAGCAGAATACATATGGCTATGTAATATGAACAATGAATGAACAACATGTACAGATATATGCAATGTAGTAGCATGTTTGAGACAGTAAAACCAATTTGGTTCAGTTTAGGGTTAAGCAATTCAAAGTTTTCTTAAGATTTCAAAAATGTGTGATGATTATGTAAACGGTTTGATTGGAAGAATAAGAAAAAAACTATTCTTCTACAAATTCAGAAACAGTAGAGGCCTAATGAGTGAAGACCTTGAATACCTGAACATTGGTGATTACTTTCCTCTGCACCATCTAAGTGTCAAACTACTTCCTGTTTACAGTCATGGCTTCTTGTCTGGAACCCTTTACTAATGGTGAGCTGACTTTAGGAGAGTTTAATCTTCCACACATAGCTCTTTTTGGCAACTTTAGTGAAGATCCCAGAGTTTCAAAAGACAGCCAACCAGGCTGACTGTTGGGGATACAGTATGTGCTTACTATGATACACGAGGTATCCAGAAGATATCCAGTCAGTATGAAAATATAGATAAACATGAGTCCAACGTATTATTAGCAAAGATAAATCGGCGTATTTGTGATTTCTTTTAAAAAATGTACACACAGCCGGAATTGGCCAGACTTCTCATTAAAAAAACGGTCTAATAGGGATGTCTGTGAAAGCATCTAATTACGAAAACGGGAGCAAAGGAGGAAGTCAGGGTCGGGGTGGATGGATGGGTCAAACAAACACAGGGAGTGGACCCCGCTGTTTCTGTCCCGTGTAAAACCTTAACTGACATTGTGTACGTAATGTACTTAACGTAACGAACTTTCACACGTAACTGAAGTTACTGTACGTAAAAAATTTCCCTTTTTAACCCAAACCATGGTCTTTTCCTAAACTTATCCAAGTAGTTGTGTTGCCTAAACTTAACCCTTGTGTTGTCGACCGTGCAACGTTTTGTTTTTCCTGGTCGTCTTTTTCAAAACTTTTGTTGCCTTTCCCCCCAATGTTTTTGTCAATTTTTTTCTGCGCCTCTTGACGTCTTAAGACATTTTTTTTTTAAATGGGTCAAATTTAATTTAGCCACGCGTTTAAAACTGCGACCGTTGGACTACTGGTTAAATGGACTGGTCATTTTTGTAGTTTTGGGTGTCACTGGCAACCTGTCGGGTCAGGCCCCCCCCCAAAAAAAAAACCTTGTTGAATGTAGAAGCCATATTGCGGGCTAGATCCGGCTCACATTTCGTCCTTTGGTGCCAGAAACCAGCCCTGATTATAGTGCCCGTTGTCAAACTGAATTGCCATTTTCTTTCACATCAGTCAATCACCCTGGCTGTGTGTCAAACCGCACACTTCCGTCAGTGCACTGCTAACGTGCACTGCTAACGTGCACTGACCACTTACTGCCGCAGTGCCCACTTTCGATGGTTAGTGTCCCAAAACCGAACACGGAAATGACGAGCGGTCGGCTCAGCTCGCCGCCTCTGAAAATCGGACTAAAATCTATTAAACTGACCTTTGTTGATCTGAAATGAAGACAGATTCAGCAACTGCACGGCCTATTTCTCGCTCAAAATGTTTTCAGAAACACGTTTCGGTTAGCTATTTTCGTAAAATACAAGATCGTATTCTGTTGTGAAATCCGGGAGAAGCCAGACCCATGTGACGCGTTTGTCCAACCAGCTGCCGGTCGAAGTCCCTGGTCCCTCCCCTTTCCGCTTCGTAGTCAAGACGACGCCCGTTTAGTGTCCATCGTTCCACACTGAACTTTTTGACTGTCTTTAGGGGGTCATCCGGGTACTTTCAGTGTACTGACCTTTTGCGTTATATACACTAAATACTTAAAACTAAGTGTTTGAAGTGTGCAAGTAGGCGGTTTGAGACACAGCCCCTGATACCTTGCTAATTACAATTACAAGGTACTTGTCCATCGTTTTTAGTTGACGCAAAAGCTGTGGATGTGGGTAGCTAGGAGCAGTTTAAAGCAACACAATGTAACTTTTAGCTGCAGCTGTAGTTCCAATGAGACAACCTGTAGGGGTGACGGTCTCCCTACAGGTTGTCTCATTGGAACTACATCTCACGTCGGGTAGCGCGAGTTGTAGTTCCAATGAGACAACCTGTAGGGCTAAAAGTTACGGTGCGTTCTTTTTGTCTTGTAATCGCGACTAGTAGCTCGAGTGTGACGTCACATTCGTGTCGAAAAACGAATAACCACGGGTAGGCTACTGCTCTGCTTTCTGCTCAAGACTCGGCCATTGTTGTCATATAGCAACCAAGCGTCTCTAGCCAATTTCAGCTGCACAAGCTACAAAATAACTAATCAGGCGGTATTTAACTCCTAATAAGACTGTAGAGACATGCCTATAGGTAGCAGTATACAGCACTATGTTTAACTCCTAATAAGACTGTAGAGACATGCCTATAGGTAGCAGTATACAGCACTATGTTTAACTCCTAATAAGACTGTAGAGACATGTCTATAGGTAGCAGTATACAGCACTATGTTTAACTCCTAATAAGACTGTAGAGACATGCCTATAGGTAGCAGTATACAGCACTATGTTTAACTCCTAATAAGACTGTAGAGACATGCCTATAGGTAGCAGTATACAGCGCTATGTTTAACTCCTAATAAGACTGTAGAGACATGCCTATAGGTAGCAGTATACAGCGCTATGTTTAACTCCTAATAAGACTGTAGAGACATGCCTATAGGTAGCAGTATACAGCACTATGTTTAACTCCTAATAAGACTGTAGAGACATGCCTATAGGTAGCAGTATACAGCGCTATGTGTACAACTTCTTCATTGGGTAACAACAAAGACAAAAGTGCTTAAAATTGTAGAAAACCACAATGTTTACTACGTGTGATGCACGACGTAGCCATTTTTGAAAGTGAACTCGGGGTCCTCTGAGTTCAGACGACTTGACGAGTCGTATATATACGACCTCGGGGGCGTTCTTTTTGCAACTTCCAGTTCGAAAAAGACTCGTAGATCGACTTGGGTGGACAAAAAGAACGCACCATTACATCCAAAGCACTTTTCCAATTCGGTCTCCCTACAGGTTGGAAGCGGAATTGTCCATTACCTTAACCGTTAATGTCTCATTCGAACTACAGATCCGCCACCCGATCTGGCAAACTTATAGTGCGGTTATAGCCGACAGAGGTTACAAATTCTGTACGTTTGACCTTCTCATTCAGGGTTTCTGCCATTTTTCCGTCTGCTTTTGTTCTTTTTCACGGCTCTAGCCAAGCATCTATAGCTGGTTATGTGGGCAGATGGCGGTTCCCATTTATAATCCCACCTACAAATAAGAAGCGTCTTCCAGAACAAACACAGTGATTGCAGCGTGCCCAATTGGGTTTCTCAATGTCCACTTGTGAAAGCGCGCGGATGTCAGTGCTCACGTCTCCTGGTCTTTGGACGGGAATGAGGAAGACGAGAAGAAACGGGACGGGGTGGGAACAGGAGGAGAAAAAACCAGAGGGGACAGAGAGACAATCAGCTCAGTGTTTGTGCGGTGCTGTGATCCTCTGCGATCTGCTCTGATTCTGTCCTCTCCGGGGTTCAGAGCCGACGCTAAACGAGTTTGGCTCGCTGGGATAGTTACCCCCCTCGCCCCCGGACTCAAAAGAAAACTTTTGGAACAAGGAAAAACTGTTCTCTCGTTCTCTTTTTCTCTGACAGTCTGCGTTCTTCTTCTTTTTTGGTCAGTTTTGGGTCTGGTTGCGTTCCCTCTCTGCCCAGCCACTGTAGTTGTCTTTGTCTTCTGCTTTTCCTCTCATTCCCAGGAGTCTGATTTCCGCGTCTTGTTTCATCTATGTCATTATATAAAATGCTTCATCTCTTTCTGCCACCTTCCTATAGGTCATCTCATTCTCCTTCCTCTGTGTCCTTACATTTCACCTTTTCCTTTCCTTTCATTCACTCTATTTTCCACTTTAGCTCTCTTTTTCTTCCCACTGTCTTCATTTTCTTACAGCTTTTTCTGTTTGTTTTTTTTCCACTCCCTTTCACTCCATCTTTCTCTCTTCCTCATCATCCCCTTTTTCTCTCTAACCCCTTCTTTCCGCCAACTTCATGACATTTTCCTAATTTTCACTCAATCTTCTTCTCTTTCACCTAGACCTCTTGTCATCCTCTTTCATCACATCACCTCCCTCCCTTTTAACCCCTTCAACCCATGTTGTTTGCCTCTGCCTTTTTGTTTATAACCAGTTTTCCTTTTTCATCATGTGTAGCTCTTTTTCAACCCATTTTCACATCATATTCCTCTCTTCACTTCTTTCTACCCTTTTCCCCTTCTATCTTTGTTATCTTTGTTTCTTCTCTGTATCTCCCTCTAACCATAATAATAATAATAATAATCCTAATAGACTTATTTTATATCTGTGAAAAGAAAACATTTGGAACAAAAAAATATAAAAATGTAAAAAAAGTAAATACAAAATAAACTAAATACAACTACACAGTTGCTAAAATAATCATTTGACATGCTTAAATCTCGTGTTTTTTTAGCTAGCTACCTGAGTTATATTGAGTTATTTCCGCCGCCGGTGGGGGCGGGACTTAAATGTGCTCCCTCTCTATGGTAGGATGGAAGTGGGTTATAGTAGGATGTGATTGTAGTATTCAGATGAGAGACAAACCAGTGACCCAATCGTGTGATCTCTCTCTTCTCTGTGGGCCGGTCAGTCAAAGACCAAGGATGTGATTGGCCAGTGTTCATGTGAAAGACACACAAGTGGGCCAATCAAGTGATCTCACTTCTCTTTATGGGCCAATTAAAAAAAATCAAAAAAGAAGGGGTTTTGAGCCTTCACCGGCAGTCCACATAAATAGAGTGCCGGTAAATCTCCCGATACACCCGGTGGCCAATCCATGCAACTACATCAATTAGAAATGAAAACAATATTCACAGATTATATAATGAAAGCCGATAGAAATAGGTGGGCTTTTAAAAGATGGAAGGGAAGGATGAGGGGACGTCTGTAGATCTGTTGATCTAAATCTAACCATAGACTGTATAATATTAATGGACAAAGCATCCGGTTCGGCGAAGTGCTGTAAATGCAGAAGTGCCTTAAACCTGAATTCTTTCTGAATTCCAGCAGGGGGAGACACCTTCGGTTTCTGTAGAAGTCTATGAGAAAGTGACCCACTTCTCGCTTGATTTATTACCTCAGTAAACATTTTCATAATGAGTTTATGGTCTCAATCGCTAGTTTTAAGTCTTCTGCAACACAGAATGATGTTCATTTTTTGAATTAGGGTATCGTTGATTTTAAAATCGGCGTGTTTTAGGGCGTGGCTATGATGTAATTGCCAGTAACAGTGTGTAACGTAACATAGAGTGTAAGCAGCTCCTCCCTCACTCCTCCCTCTCGTCTAAAATTGTCACATCCCAACCAGGATGGCTGCGCCCGTAACGGGTGATGCACACATGCTCTGTCCATTAATATTATACAGTCTATGAACCTAACGTTACCAACGTGTTTAACTCTTGTGTTGTCTTCCCAATCGACCATGCAACTTTTGTTTTTCGGTCTAAATTTGAAATTACAACTATTTGGTCGTCTTTTCTCGACACTTTTGTCGCTTTCCCGATGTCTTTCTCACTTTTCCAGACGTTTTTTTTGTCACTTTTTTCCAAGTTTTTTGTCACTTTTTCCAATGTTTTGATCATTTTTTTCTGCGCTTTTTTACGTTTTTGTTGTTGTGTTTTCCCCCCACGTTTTTGAAGCTTTTTCGGAATTCTTTTTCACTTTTTTTAACGTTCTTTTATAATTTTTTTCCAATGCTATAAAATTGTATTAAACCAAATGTAATGAACGTAGTGAGCTGATCATTTTCGTTACTTGTTTTTTGAAAATTCCGTTGAAAGAAACCCAAATTTCTGATATAGAAACTTTTTGAAAATGGGTCAGATTTGACCCGAGGAAAAAAAAAAAATGCAACCGTTACGTTCACTGGTTCAGATATGAGGTTGTATTTCCCGCCACCGCTAGGGGGCGCTGCTTATGAAACGCTCCTGTGGGTCGTATTAGCGGGGGGGAAACAAATGACCCATATTGGCATATAGTTTGGAGGACTTGTTGCATAACTGAGATGAATAAAACAAACTGGGGATTGAGTGTGGTATGGAGAGTGTGTGTGTGTGTGTGTGTGTGTGTATGTGTGTGTGTGTTTTCCTCCATCGGGTCATTTACTGTACTCGGTGTGTGTGTGTTAGTGTAAATAGTTTTGAAAGTGCGTGTGTGTGTTGCTGAGGTAACTGATAGGAATGTGAGGAGGAAACTCCTGTGGAAGTTTGGGATGTTCGGAAAGGGTGTGTGTTTGCCTCTGCGTGTGTGTGTGTGTGTGTGTGTAGAGAGAGAGAGGGAGAGGAAGAGGTGTATATTTTTGTGGGAACACCTCACCCCGCTGCTTGTTACCCTGACTGGAAAAGATAACAGCAGGCTGGATTCCCCTTCTCCCAGCTGGAAATGAACACACGTGAGTGTCCAGGGTGTGTACACGCTGTGTGTTTCTGTGTGTAAAACGTTCGGGGCTCGTTTCTGTTTGCAAACAGAAAAGATTTTTCACATTAGCCCTCGGCTGGTTTTGTGCGACCCAGCTAATTGTTTAGTCACTGCAATGTTCCTTTTGACCTTTTAATGGTCTTATAAACACACATTGTTAAGGTTTTTGCTCTTGAACAAGTTATGACCATCACTTAAACATTCTACAATGTATAAAACTAGTGTTTTGACAAAATGTTTTGGGACGAGAATCTATAGAGATAGTATAGAAAAAGATTGAATTTAAGAAAGAAAGAAAGAAGGGGGCATTGAAGAAAAAAGTATAGAAAGGAGGCACAAATGTAAAGACGGGATCAAAAAGAAAAAGTTCAGCATGTAACACTCGTAAAATAGCAAAATTCTGATGTTAAAATGTTCACCCTTTATATAGCACATGATCCCTGTGTCAACATCTAGTTTTGAAAGTCGTGTGCTTTTTATGTTGCATTTAACCGTTGACCACATAGCAAACCTGGGTCCAAGTAGTATTTTAGCATGGGTGAACTGGAACGGGATACGCACTGGGCCCGTATTACATAACGTAACTGGAGGTTATTAAGGACCCAGTTTACCTAAGAACTTCATCCGCCCGTATCTCCATAGAGAATGAGTGCATGATTGGTGATTTCTTTGTCATTGTGTGCTCACAGTGTGAATGCATGGTGAGAGAGACCTAGAGACGGACTACATGATGCAGATGGAGATACACTGAGGGGGGAAAAGACTGCAGAGAGAACTATAGGGAGAGGCAGGGAGAATGGAATTTGTACATGTGTTTGAAAGAGAGAGAGAGAGAGAGAGAGAGAGAGAGAGAGGGATTTTCCCATCTCTTTTTGTCTCCGTGGTGTTTTATTGGTCACATGTGGTTAGTATGTCAGATCAGTCACCACAACTACACACTGACTCAGTAACTGGGTATATATATATGTGTGTGTGTGTGTATGTGTGGGACTTTCTATTTCATGTATTGTATTTTATATGTCCGTGTGCTTCAGAATGTCCCTTCCTTTCTGATTGCTGAACATGGAATTATGACATGGTGTGCGTTCAAACAGGAATTAATGACAGAAACAGTCGAGACTCAAAGTCCCGCCTCTGTGTTTTGGGATACACTGATACACAGATACACTGCGTGATGTTTGCCTGTGAATGTCCTTTCACATTCCTCTGTACGTCAGTGAGACTTGACGGAATGATTCAAGTATTTCAATAAAGGTTCCTGTGTGAAGATCATAGTCTACGCTGTAGCTAGATGAAATCGTCTTCATGTTAATGTCAAACAGACGATGATTTGATTGCAGAGCCGTGAGCCTCTGCATTTGACTCCATCATGGAGGAATCGCATTCACCGTACAACTTTTCACAGACGTGGTGCAGGGTTGTAGTACTTTTGAAAGTCTCGGTCTACCACATTTTTACTCAGTCTTGTCTCAGATGAAGGGGAACCACGATTTTATTTCAAGACCGGTCAAGACCGAACCTGCAGCGATATTGCTAAAATTGCCTGTGCATTGTCCGATTCATGTGTTAACATCATCACTGTGATTGGATGTAAAACGTCCTGCTGCAGATTCAACCAATAACTTGACACGCACTCGGTAATAGCATTGTATTTATTACATTTTTTTAAAGAGTTTATTTGCGAAACAACATCTAAAAAGAAACACAGGAGTGTGTATATTCTACATATGTGTAACGCTAAATGACACAGCTGGGACCACCTAAAAATTGTATCCGCACTAAGTAAGGAAGCATAAAGAAAGGTAAGTGTAAGTGATGCTAGCAAAGCTAGCTAGCTAAAGTTAGCTAGCGAAAGTTCTGCGTATGTACCAAAATGCTCCAGAAATCTCTTCTCCCCTCACCCAAAGGGATTTAGCGAATATTAGCTAAACATGTAACGTAGTTGTGTATATGATGTATGTTTCAGTTGTTTGGTCTGGTCTTTGTCTTGACTCGGTCTCGCCCTGTCTTGGTAGTGGTCTCTGTCTCAACCCTTCAAAGTCTTCGTCTTGTCTCGGTCTCAACCCCTCAAAGTCATGGTCTTGACTCGGTCTCGCCCTGTCATGATCTTTAGTCGGTCTGGCCCTGTCTTGGTCTTGGTCTCGTCTCAGTTTCACCCCTCAAAATCTCGGTATCGACTCGGTCTCGCCCTGTCTTGGTAGTGGTCTTGTCTCTGTCTCTCCCCCTCAAAGTCTTGGTCTTGACTCGGTCTCGCCCTGTCGTGGTCTTGACTCGGCCTCGCCCAGTCTTGGTAGTGGTCTTGTCTCGGTGTCAACCACTCAAAGTCTTGGTCTTGACTCGGCCTCGCCCTGTCTTGGTCTTGGTCTCGTCTCAGTCTCAACACCTCAAAGTCTTGTTATTGACTCGGTCTCTCCATGTCTTGGTCTTGACTCGGTCTTGACTCAGTCTCTCCCTGTCTTGGTCTCGATTCGGGACTCAAATTGGCAAATGTTCAGCTTTATCCATGAAGTTTATTTTTTAATCATTAACATTTTTATTGTTAACACAAACAACTCACAAAATGAGCACATCACCCTTGGTGGAAAAGAGGTATTAGTCTGTGGTTGTGTACCTGCCTGGTGCTCTGCTCCATCGTCTGTACTCTGCCTGCGGTATGCCTCTGGCTGGACCAGATGATGTCATCCTCCCTGCCGCAGGATGTCAGGCTCTCCTCCATACCCCCACTGCTTCCTGTTTCCCGTCTCTGTAGGAAGTAGCTCTGTGTTCACTTCCTGTCAGAGGGGCCGTTAGGGACAGGAATGGAGTGGGGATTTACTGTAGTAAGTAACAGCTTGAAATGATGTCGGCAGGACTGTATGAGGTCACAGAAAAACCCTCTCTTTTTTGTACTATGTATACAAGTACAAAAAAGTGGAGAAGAAGAAGAACAGAAGTGCAGAACATGAAAGGGAAACATCAAACGTGAGGTCGAGGACAATATGAAAGACCGTTCCAGCTTCTGTTTTGGATTAAAAAATTCCCGTTTGGGAGGAAGCTGAATTGTGTTTTTGTCGACTGTAACCTGGAGACAGTCGGTCTATTTCCACAAGTCACAGGAAAGAGAGAATCACCCCTGACCCTGCCTTTACTTTTAATAGACACCAGGCGTATACACTACAGCAGTGGTTCTCAAACTTTTTTCAATAATGTACCCCCTGTGAAATATTCACTGTGCCAAGTAACCCCCTGATCAGCACTAAGCATTTTTTTGGAAGAAAAAAAAGCCTGTATAAAGAGGTACATTACAGCACTGCACTACCCCTGTCTGATTGACTAAACAACAATTTTGTATCTGAAAAACATTTAAATGCTTCTTCAGATGTTTAAAATCCATTACTAAATTCATTTACTATTATAGCATAATTGTTCAGGGAATTATGCATGACTGATATTTTTAAATTAACATATTTAAAAACAAATCTCACGTACCCCGTGCAGTGCTCCAAAGTACATTTGAGAAACAGTGCAGTACAGTATATGGCCTATACTCTCTTCCCACTGCCCTTTTCCTTTCTCTCCACCTCCTTCTCATCTCCTCTTCTTCTCTTGTTATCTGGTATTCTCTCTCTTTGTGACTTATCCTTTCTGTCTGTCCTTGTTCTTACTCCTGTCTCTTCGTCTATAGCTGTGTGCAAAAAGGGAGGGGTTGATGGATGAAACATTTTAACTTTATTCAAATAAGGGCAACATTTGCGATTTGATGTAGGTAATGCAGTGGTGGCAAGTCTATTCTGGGTGTAGATAAATGTAGACTGAAGAAGTTCAGTAATGTAGCTTCTGGAATCTCCTTGTAATACAAAGTCATTTTGCCTCCAAGATCACCGATAAAATAGAAATGAAGCGCTGCTTTACTGTCCTTCCAAAAAGAAAACGACATATGTTTACGTGCAAGTGGTGGATGGCCCAGCAGTTTTCCTTGGAGTAGGGTGGCACTTAAATCATGGTTGCAGCTGTTCCTGTGGTCCTGCTCCGCGCCCTGCTATGCCTTGCTACACCCTGCTACACTCTGCAGTGCCCTGCTATGCCCTGCTACGCCCTGCTATGCCCTGTTAAACCCTGCTACCCTCTGCAGTGCTCTGCACTGCCCTACTACAACTACTATTTCTAGTCATAATTCCATTATCTTGTTATCTTATTATCTGTTCATCACTCCCCCAACCGGTACCGTCAGACACCACCTACCAAGAGCCTGGGTCTGTCCCAGGTTTCTCCCTTAAAGGAAGTTTTCCTCACCACCCGAGGTTTCTCCCTAAAAGGGAGTTTTTCCTCGCCACTGTTGCACTAAATGCTTGCTCTTGAGGGAAGTACTGGAATGGTTGGGTCTTTGTAAATTATAGAGTGTGGTCTAGACCTACTCTATCTGTAAAGTGTCCTGAGATAACTTGTTATGGTTTGATACTATAAAAAGAATTGGATTGAATTGGATGGGTCAACTAAAGATTGGAAAAAGAAACTTTGTTTCTCGTTTTCTACCTACCTGGAGGGAATCATGCATTCGCGCGCATGTGTGTGTCTGCAGCTAATCTCGCATACAATATACTACTGGACCCATCAGCCTAATATTTTTAGTGCACATTTATGACTTCATGCTCAGGGACCTCTCATGGTTAAGGTGCTTCACAATCTTTGAAACACTATTTTATTGACGGCTTTGTTTTATACCATAATTGACTGCTGACTCCTCACTCCTCTTAAAAACTGATCAACAAAGTACTTCAGTAGCAAAAGACATTTCCGGCAGTTGGCTAATAACTAAATAAAAGTCGTACCTCGTCTGTTGCAGGCCACATTTTGGCCTTTAATCTTAGCTCAAACACATAGAAAAGTTTGGTCTCATGTTGAACAACAACATTTGCAGATTGATTCCATACCCGAAATGTCATGGTCCATGAGTAAGGCTCAATACTAGATGAACAAATCCCAGTTTTTTGTTATTTCTGCCACCTTCTTTACTGTAAATAAGCCAGGAGGGACAATTGAGTGAGATTTACGACGAGTGACGTTTCATATCTGGGATTTGAAATTCCGCCGGATGTCCCTTATTTCGGCCGGATGTCCGTCAGCTTCCGCTTTCTTTGTTTGTACACATGTTCCACCAAAACAAGTTCCTTCCCGAGTCCATTTTGCAGAGGCACCGTTGCACCGTCCGGCGCTTAGCACCTCCCAAAACAATTTTGATTGGTCTAAAGGTTCCATGGCATGAAAATTTCACTTTATGAGGTTTTTTAACATCAATATGCGTTCCCCCAGCCTGCCTATGGTCCCCCAGTGGCGAGAAATGGTGATAGGTGTAAACCGAGCCCTGGGTATCCTGCTTTGCCTTTGAGAAAATGAAAGCTCAGATGGACCAATCAGGAATCTTCTCCTTATGAGGTCATAAGGAGCAAGGTTACCTCCCCTTTCTCTGCTTTGCCCGCCCAGAGAATTTGGCCCACCCATGAGAGAGAGACATCATGGCTTTCAAACGAGCAAAGTGGCAGTTGGTCAAGGCCACACCCCCACTCTCCACCTTGCCCCCCCCTCTCCTCCTCAATAGCTACAGACACAGAAATGGCACATCCTAAGGAAAGCTCATTGTGGGACTGGCTCTAGTGGCTGGAATTCTGCACCAAGGCTAAATTTCGGGAAAGAGACTTCAGATACAGTATTAGGGGACCACTAAGGCCTATATAAAAGAGACTTCAGATACAGTATTAGGGGACCACTAAGGTCTATTTAAAAGAGACTTCAGATACAGTATTAGGGGACCACTAAGGCCTATATAAAAAAGACTTCAGATACAGTATTAGGGGACCACTAAGGCCTATATAAAAGAGACTTCAGATACAGTATTAGGGGACCACTAAGGTCTATTTAAAAGAGACTTCAGATACAGTATTAGGGGACCACTAAGGCCTATATAAAAAAGACTTCAGATACAGTATTAGGGGACCACTAAGGCCTATTTAAAAGAGACTTCAGATACAGTATTAGGGGACCACTAAGGTCTATATAAAAGAGACTTCAGATACAGTATTAGGGGACCACTAAGGTCTATATAAAAGAGACTTCAGATACAGTATTAGGGGACCACTAAGGCCTATATAAAAAAGACTTCAGATACAGTATTAGGGGACCACTAAGGCCTATTTAAAAGAGACTTCAGATACAGTATTAGGGGACCACTAAGGCCTATATAAAAGAGACTTCAGATAGAGTATTAGGGGACCACTAAGGCCTAGATAAAAGCATCCAAAGAACACCATGTCATGGGACCTTTAAAGAAATACAATTAGGCCTATATAAAGAAATTTCCTGCTACCTTTTACATGGCGGGATTAGTACACAGGCTTTTCCGGGAAAAGGCATTAATAAAAACTATACCAAATTAGTGTTCTTTTCACTTTTAATCACGGTTGCTGTTACAGGTCTTTTATCAGAGGAAAAACCACACAGTTTCAGAAACATTAATAAGTTACATATAGTAACTTTAAAGTAATGACAATTGTCAAATGCAGAGCCCCTTTTTATTTATTTTGTCTTGTCTTTTGTCTCCTCTCCTCACTTTCCTCTCTCTTTTTTCCCCCCTTTCTCCAATCTGTCCTTCTCTCACGTTCGTCGTCTTTCTTCCCCCTCCCTCGCTCCCTTCCATCTCATCCCTCTCTTCTCCCTCCTTCCCTCACTCATCCACCCTCCCTCTCTCTCTCTCTCTCCCTCCCTCCTCACTGGGAGCCAAGGTGTGGGTGTTAAACCTCTGCGGTCTGCTGGTTTGGTGGCCTTGGCTTTGAACGGCTTGTGGGTTGTGGGTTCAGATACCGGGCTGGCCTGACCGCTAACCTTGACTGGTGGAACCCATCTATCACCGTGGAAACAGTCAAACCATCCAATCAGTGAGGCAGAGTCTGAGTCAGCAGGAATGCAGAGAAAAAGTTCAGTTTTCTTCTATTCTAGTCATTTATCGTAAACTGTGTCAGGGTTCACTCTTCTACTGTTTCGCTCAATGTTTTGTTCTTCGAAAAGGTGTGACAGAATGTGATGAATAAAAAAATAACATTGAAATAAAGTTAAAAGCATTAAATTGGGCAAAAGATCAAAATCTCAAAAGTGAAAAAAAATGGATATTACTGTAAAGACAGGGAATGGTAATAAAGATTTAAAGTGCCCATATTCTGCTCATTTTAAGCTTCATAATTGTATTTTAAGGTTGTACCAGAATAGGTTTACATGGTTTAATTTTACTGCACAGCTCTCTCTCACTGCTGCAGATCCTCTTTTCACCTGGTCTCTGTTTTAGCTACAGAGTGAGACCTCTTTTCTTCTTCTGTACTATCTTTGATTGCACTTGCACATGCGCAGTAGCTCAAATGTAGATCATGTCAGCTAGCTCCATAGACAGGAAAAGAAAGGCTGTTTCTCCAACTTCGGTCAGTTACAAGGCAGGATTAGCTGGGAGACTTCTTCTAAACGAGGGCGCACATGTAAGTAGTTCTTTTGGAGAGTATGGTGAATTTGTGTGTGTTGTAGCAGTGGAGCAGTGTAGCAGTGCTAGCGCTAGCATGCTAACGCTAGCATGCTAACGCTAGCATGCTAACGCTAGCATGCTACGGGTTGCGGTTAGCCAGCTCGTTTCGGCTAGTGACGTAAAAAGCTTGTGCAGATTTTGAACAGTTCACCCGGAGACTGAAGGCAGGACACATTCAGAAACCCGTTTATCACTCAAAACAGCATGGATGGATTTTTTTCAAAGTTTGTATGCGTGTGAAAGCACCAGAGACACAAAATAACACCCAAAATCCCAGAAAAAGTGTTTTTTTTTCATAATATGGGCACTTTAATAAAGGAAAACCCTCCAAAAAGTTTAGAACAATTTGGTTCGGTCTTAGTTCACGCAGCACTTTATCAAGCACAACAAACTCTCTAAAACAATGTCACGCAGTAAAATAATGGGGAAAAAGCTTAAAAAACATTGAGAAAATGTGAGTAAATGTGACTAAATGATGTCGAAAAAAGTGACAAAACCATTTTTTTTGACCCAGAAAAACAAAAAGTTGCATGGTCGACGGGAAGACAACACAAGGATTAATGCACTGTTTTTTGGTTTATTTCATTTGGGTCGGATTGCATTCTCACCTGAAGCGAACTGATTTTTAGAACACTTGGAAGCAAACTGAGACCCCCTGTTTTCAAGCAGACCAGCGTTCGGTTGTTTGGTCCGCACCAGAGTTTCGAATGAGCTTTCACACCGTCCCAAACCAACCGGACTATCCCACAAAACGCTCCAGGGTTCGGTTAAAACGGACCAAGGTCTAAGGGGGTTTTCACACCTTTCCATTTAGTTGGGTTGAATGCAGTCTATATCAACAACGTTTCATTTCCGGGATTGCTCCAGTGCCGTCCCTCATTTTCAGCCGGATATCCGTCACCTTCCTCCGTTGGCGTTCTAAGGACTATGGTTAACTGCTCCTCAGATCTCTGCAGGGTAAATCCAGACAGCTAGCTAGACTATCCGTCCAATCTGAGTTTTCTTTTTCTACGACTAAAACAACCTTTGAGCGTACACTTGTTCCACCAAAACAAGTTCCTTCCCGAGGCTATTTTGCAGAGGCGCCGTTGCACCGTCCGTCGCTTAGCAACGCCCAAGACAAAAAAAAATAAAAAAATGGAGAAACACCTGTGAAAAATGATTACAGTAAATTCCTTCATATTAACACATTTTATTATTTCTACAGTGTTGTTCACACAGTCCAAAACCTTTCCTGCTAAATAAAGCCAGTCATTGTTGTGTAATAATGAATTTCAGTTGAGATCAGGCTTAATCATCTTTGCATCTTCATTCAATTTTTTTCCACTTTTTTACTTTTTATAATATTTGTTTATTTTTTATTTTTTGAATGTCTTCCCTGTTCCCTGGCACATATTCTATCTGTCTTTCTTTTCCCTCACTCCCTGTAATCCTCGTGTGTCCCGTCCTTACATTTCCAAACATCTCACAACATTCAAGATGAGAAACGGTTAAAAATGTCACAAAAAAACATGGGAAAAGCGGTGCAAACAAGAGAAAAAACGAGACCCAAATGAAAGACAACAGCCTGTGTGAGAACAGATGAATTTTTAGGGACATCAGGCTCTTTGTGGTCTCAAACATCTATTTTTAAACCCGTCACAAAAGTACCCGTGCTATTTGGGAATGAGTGGCTCCAAAACGGTCCGTTATAATTCAGTCTATTTATCTTTCTGGCTCCACATGGTTTCCCTAAACCTACATGCATGTCTAAACAGCGGGTTTACGAGAGCAGCGCTGATGTGGAAATCTCCTAAAATGAAACAGAATTTCAGCCCACTTTTATATATTTGTCTGTTGTTGGTTTTGTCCGCAGCGTTGTCACTATAACAGGCACTGACGCCGCGTGGGTGTGTGTGTGTGTGTGTGTGTGCGCGCGTGCGAGTGTGTGTGTGTGTGTGTGTGTGGGTCTTGGTGACCCAGCATGACGCCGTAGTAAGCATCGCACATGGCTGCCAGCAGACAGAGAAGAAAGGAGTGTGGGAAATTGAAAGAAAAGGACAAAAGAGGGAGAGGAGGGAAAGTGATGGAGACAAAAATGGAGAACACAGAGGGAGGAAAGAAAGAATGGAAGAGAGTGGAAATTAAGAAGTGACAAAAAACTAAGAAAGAGGACACATGAAGAGAAAGAAAAAGAAAAAGGGAGGGAGATATAAGAACAAGAAGAAAGAAAAAAAGTGACTCCAAAAAAGAAAATACACAAAAATGTTTGAATCAGCAGGTTCTGCTAGTATTTCTTTATTACTGTAGTTTGAATTTCAAGGATCATTTGTGAAGAATAACTAAATTTTTCCTCTACACTGAATCACAGCCTCACATCATGACCATCGGCTTTAAATATTTTTGTTTTTCTCTTCTGGGAAATAATATTGTTTTAAATCAGTTTGGTGTTGAGTATATCTCACTACAGTACCCATGATCCCTCTGCAGTCATTGTGAAGAAGTGTCCAAAACCATGAAATCACAGAATATTCAGAACGCTTCATCACTGCATTTAGTAACAACATAGACCTGCTGTGAAAAACAAACCGTGTGGCTTTTTTAAACTGATGTGCAGAAATAAAGACTCCTCCTCACCTTTGTCCATTTCAAAAAGTCTATCTCGTCTAAAGATTCATCACGAAACATAGAAGTGATAAGATGAGATAAGATAAGATAAGATATACTTTATTGTCCCCAAAGGGAAATTTGTTTTGGACTCTGTTCCGTACCGCAGCTTTACAAGACAACACAAAATACAGAAAATAATCATCTCTCAACACATAATCTCATGCAACATTAAACATGCTTTCATATACATTAGACAGGTACCTATATAGTAAGCACATGAACTACTCCTTTCAGTGGCAGTTTTTAATTGAACAACCCTGTCGGCTGCAATCTCCGCAATAAGTGTAGCACAGCCCTTGCCCAGTGAGTTATTGCACAACTAACATATTGCCCAACCCCAATAGCCTACAAATTGCACAAATGACACAATGCACTTACATAATGCACAACCCAAATAGCCTATGTATTGCACAACTAACATATAATGTTGTCTGAAGAGGTCTTTTAAAAACACATAAGTAGAAATTGCTATGTTACACAAACCCTAAAGCAGAAATTTTGATGAAAGGGTGCCCATTTTTAAGCTATGCTCTGAAATAGCCTTTCCCGCTAGCAACGCGTCATATGACGTAGGCAGAGGTAAACAATAGGTTTCTTCTCACTCTACAGTGGTGAGAGAGAGAGAGAGCTATAGAGAAAGTTTATGTAAGTCATAATGGTAAATTATTGTGTTTGTGCTGGTTGCACAAAGTCCAGCCTGTCAGGAAATTGTGTACATAATTTTCCTTGTAGGAAAAGCAAGGTTTTTTTTTTTGGGTGCGTTTTGTGCAGGTGAAGTGAGCAGACTTCACTGCCGCGTCTGTCACCACACACTCGGTCGTTTGTGGCGCTCATTTCACTCCGGAGAGTTATAGACCTGGAGATTTGTTGGAGTCTCGGATGGGATTTTGGAGTAAGGACCATGCAAGGCTGATTACCGATGCTGTTCCCTCGGTGCACTCGATGGAATGAAGTCCACCACCATCAAGGCTTTCACCTGAATCTGGCGTGGGCAAGATTGGAGGACCAAGTGCTAGCACTTGCAGAAATTCCATAAACCGAAAAAGAGCTCCTAGCAGAGTAAGTCTTACTTTTAATTCTTGTAACTCTTAATTTGGCTGATTTCGTAATGTTTTAGTCTAATAATTTCAGAATAAAGAAGTGATTTGAGTGTGTATGTATTTGGCAATCCACCATCTAACTAGTAACATACATGTTAGCTTGGCTATTGTATTAGCAAACATTTGGTACCTGATGATTTGATGACAGGAGTAGCTAAAATTGCATCTGAAATCATTCCTTCATCTGGATTAAAAATGCGCTGACTGCAAATTCCTAGCATCAGGGCTTCAGTATACAGAGAGAGAGAGAGCTTTAGAACAGGTTTTCGTAATTGTCTGCCTTGAAATCAATGCAGTTTGCATTAAGCTAGCTATGAGCTGTTGGCAGGCAGCTAGCTAGCTAGCACAAACACCCCTAGTGTGTCTCAAATCACGCACTTCCCGTAGTGCACTAAGGGAAGTGCACTTTGTACACTATGTACTTACTTGCATAGTGCGTAAAATTTGACGGGGGGAGTATTGTCTCAAATCGCGCACTGCCTTATGTACTTACCAGAAGTGACGATCAAAACATCTCGTCCTCCTCCTTCTTCTTCTGTGAAATTGTGAATTATACCCGGGGCAGAGCATTCTCACCACCTGTTGTCACCATACATTTCTGCCTTGTTCATCAAAATGAATGTGATTGTTTTTATTGTTGCCCTCTGTTTTATGCAACCGTAAACATCCAGGTATGATGATATTCATGCTTTTGCTCTTCATTCATTGTAAAAAAAAAAAAAAAATAACCAAAAATGGCCATTTTGAGTTATTTAGCAAAATTGGAGCAATTAAAATTGTGTCCAACTGACATAACGTTGAAATAGAAAATAGTCATATTAAATGTTTATATAAAGGGTGTTTATTGCAATAGCTATTAATTACAGTGAAAATACAAGAGTGAAAGCAGAGGCAACACAATAGACATTTAAATAGATCCTATTGTTCTATTCATTGCTGGCCCTGTATTTTGATGGGGAAAGTGATTTGAGGGTGGACTTCAGACTCTACAGCAGGATCCTTTAACGGTACATCCTCGGTACGGCATGGGACCCGTCATGGAGGCCCTTGTCTTCCTCTTTTGGCTCGCCAGCGGTACATCTGATCGTGGTTTAGCCAGAGCCTTTGCACCGTGCTGTCCACAAGATCAGCAGGGAAATCCTCTCTCTCCTCCCCCATGTCGTTCTCCTTCCAGCAGAGGAGGACTTCCCTCAAGTTGGCAGCATTGTCCGTGTCCCTAATGATTATATAAGTCAGATCAGGACAGAAACTGCACTGTTAATATGATATAACATAGCATACATTAACGTACTGTAACATTACTACTAACGTTGGCAGCTTAATGTATATTTACCAGATCACACATCTAACGCTAAAATCATCTGCAGTGAGGACAGGATAGTTTAAAAACAACAACCGTATACCACAACACATGTAACGTTAGCTAGGTTATAACTGATTTGCCAGTGGTTAAACCAAAGAGCATAGCTAGAAGTACCGGTAACTTCGCCGCTGTTAGCTAGCTAAGGTTAGCTAAAGCTAGCTTAATAGCACGTCAAATTACGTTGCAAATAAACGTTATAATTCGCGGTAAAAAAATCATCACTGACTGCAAAATTAACCACACATACATAAACAGGTTGCGTATATGTTAAACAAGTATAGCAAAAAGACTAATGTTGAACTTACATTTGGGTCTCGCTGTCGCGTATTCGGCCGCCATTATCGAAAGTTTTTCACCTTTTGTTAGCTCTGCCCCTTCCGCTACGTAGCCAAGATGGCGACAGTTGAGTGTGGAAAGTGTCCATCGATCCCAAGGGGGTAAGCTTCGCTTCAGAACTCGAGCCATCATGGCGCCATTTTGTTGCTAACTGGCCATCACCTCGCCATTTTTCTTTTACGTCACTTGACTGCGAATAACTTTACATCTGAAGCGTTTAAAGACTCTATTTGTCCGTTGTTTAGTTCCAAAGAAACACGACAATGTATAAAAGGCTTCATTACCTTGTACCTCACGTTATGGCTCCGTAGCAGACGTTTTTGTAAAAATAAGCTAACGATTGTGTCATAACCAAGTGACTTACTGTCGCATAGTAGAGGAATTACCGTATAGTACAGGAGAAGCTCGCAGGCAGTTTCGACTTACATGAGATGTTTAGGTTTAATTACTAATGTTAACTAGCATGTTAGTGATCAATAATTAGCCTGTGCCCATGTTATCTCCTTACATACACCTACAGTCTCCGTATCTGTAAGATTGGGAATGATTGAGATTTCTCTTGGCACAGCTACCAGAAGACTTCCAACTTTCAGACACGTTGTTCACGTCACATTCTCTCAGTTGGAGGCTGCGCAGTAAAGCTTGCCATCACCGGAAAAGTGCTTCTAATAGCCTTCACTGGTCTCCGTCCAGAGCAACGGGGTCTATTGGTCAATTATATACTGTCTATGGGAAAGTGTCCATCGATCCACACTCAACTTTTTCACCGTTATGAGTGCACCATCCGGGTACTTGTAGTGCACTGCATTTACCACACTTCGACGAGTGACATTTTGAGTGTACTCAAATAGTTAGTATAAGTACAGAAGTGCGCGATTTGAGACACACCACCCGTTTCCCCCGCATTTTATTAAGCTAGCTATGAGCTGTTGGCAGGCAGCTAGCTAGCACAAACATCCCCGTTTCCCCCGTGTTTTATTAAGCTAGCTATGAGCTGTTGGCAGGCAGCTAGCTATCACAAAACTCCAGTTTCCCCTGCATTTCAATTCTGACTGTTCTCCCGCACAATTTTGTATCCCAGTAGGCTACTCTCTGGTAATTTACAAAGTCCAAATTGATATATTAATCAATATGCTGAAATCTCCTAGATTTTGCCACTAGAGGTTTTGACACGTCAGAGCTGCTTTGTTTTTTTTTCTCTTTTTTATTATTACTGATCCAGTTGGTAACTAAGCTTGTATCCCATTTTTGTGAGTGATTTTGAACCTCCGTGTTTTTCAGATTTTGGTAGAGCGTGCAGCCAGTAATGAAGGGATAGATGCACCTGACAGAGGGCTTCTCTCTACAGGATCCTGGGCCATTATTGCTTCGTCGTGGGTCACAGTGCAACATCAGATGTCTGCAAAGCTCATCAGGTAGTGTAACTCGCATCTATCATTCGCTGTATATGACACATAAACATTTACAAATTACTTCTAATGGTAGGAAGAAGACATTTCATACTGGACTGTATTAGGTTGTGTTAGGTTGTATGTGTTGTGACCACTGACTATGTGATGTTGTGCAACTCTTTTTTTTTTGTTTTTTTTTCGACTAGTAGTTTTCTTGGGACTTTGGGTGGCCCCTGAATCATGGCTGCAGCTGTCGCCATGGTTCTGTTACGCCGTGCAGTTCCCTGAAAATATGAATACATTTTATACAACAAGACACTTTGTGATTGTGTTCATTTTGTGAAAAGAAAATATATTTATTGATTGCCTCCCTTCCTCTGGAAACTGCCTCCTGATTGCGGCCACAACACAAGCTGGTATCGCCTTCCTGATCTCCCTGCCCAGAAACCCATATGTCTATCGGACCACCTGCCTCTAGGCTGTGTATCGGAATTGCCTAGAGAATGATAGGGGTGCAATGTTGATATTGAGTGATAGACTTATTTGATGTAACATTTTCAGTTATTCTATTCCATAAAGGTATGTATGCACATCAGAGTTAAAAAATCTGCTAATGCCTCAGCATCAATAATGCACATTAGATTAGATTAGATTAGATTATACTTTATTGTCATTCTGCAGAGTACAAGTACAAAGACAATAAAATGCAGTTTCTGTCCAACTAGAAGTGATACAAATTCAAATATGTATAAGTAAGTAAGTAAATAATGAACAACATGTACAGATATGTGCAATGTAGTAGGAGTAACATATTAGTAAGAATATAGATATATATGCAGGGTATTAACAGAATATATTATAAGAAAAATGGAATAAATATGGATATTCAGTATGAACCATATAGACAGATATGTGCAGTGTGGTAAAAGTACCATTGTAGTGCAGAAACGGTAACGTAAGAATAAGTGTACTGTATGTGCAAGAGGAATAGTATAAAGAGCAGTAGAATATGGCTATATATAAGTAGTTACAGTATGTACATTATTTTGATACAGTTTGTTATTTGTGTAGAAAACTGATGACTATAATAGAAGTGTATAATATAATAGTGTTATAAATTACTCTCATCTAAACATACTGTGGTCTGTTGACTTGGAGAGGGCCATACTCCTGCCTGAAGTTGAGGTATGCTACCTGCAGCGAGAACGGGTTGAGGCAGCAGGCATCAAAGCCGGAATGGAGCATCAGGCAGGTAATGTCCGTGGTCGGGACTAAACCCTCAACTAGTGCCCAGTAGGCATCCACCTCTCGACAACACATGCTGTCCACCGCCGACGCCATAGCCTCACAATGTCCGCACAAGCACCTAGCCAACAAAACGATTCTGTGCTAGTGCTAACCTGCTTCTCTTAATACATCCATGGCTTGGATGGACTCCACAGCTGTCTGAGCGTTAAAATCTTAGGTTGTAGAATATCACAAGACAAAACGTTGCTGGCTTAAATTAAGACAATCTACATGTATGTTTAATCTAAAACAAGGTCGAAAGTATGTTTGCTAAAGCAGATTTATTGTATAACACCAATGTACTAGCCTAGATGAACCAGAGTTAGCCACCATACTACACAGTAACTCACCAAGTCACTTGCCCTATTCGCCACTGGTTCGCAACTCTACTTCTCTTTTCTGCCCATTGTTCCTCCCCCTGATCTGCCCCCTAATCTCCCCCTGACCTCTATCTCGCCTAGGAGGCTCATAATTATAGGCCTGTGGGCCATCATAGGCATGCTCGCCAACTTTGGAGAGCTCGGTTTCTTCATCCACGTCCATTGTAATTTGAGCATGAACTTGACCAGACTCCCTCGCGTTACGTCACTTCCGGTCAGTGATAGATAGATGCGGAAGTTATTGTATTACAATTTTATCTCAAAATATCGTTTATGGCGGTTATATATTCCTCCAGTTTTGAAAATGTAGTTGTTTATCGTTAATATACACTATGCTGTATAAGGGTGTCCAACCTGCACATCGCTCTTTAACACTTTTCCTAATTTTAATTACCCCAAAATAACATGGATGATTCCATATAACGGTCTTTGCAAGTACAACTAAAGATCCGAGCTCTACTTTCATCGCATTTTGGGTGTTTTATTCAATGTTTCGAAAGAGTATCCTCACTGAACGTTGACATATACAAGTCTGTGATTATCCTTCTTTTATATATATTAGTCTAAATAATTCATAATTTCGGCTTTTTTAAAATCAAGAATTAAGTAACTTCCTATAAATGAGGTTTATTGACCATGATTTCCAAAAATAAGTGGAAAATTAGTGGAAATAAATTTGTAGTGGTGTTTATACATGATAGTGAAAAGAAGCGTTAAACGTAAAAAAAAGCGCCAAAACATTGAAAAAAGCATGTCGAAAAAAAGAGACAAAAAAACGTCAGAAAGTGTTGATTGTCACATGCACATACAAACAAGTGAATTAATAAATTAACACATAAAAAAACACATTACACTATATAAAATAGTTTGCTTTTCCTATGCAGCATAAAGGGAGGACAACTGAATTTTGTTATGCAACCCTGTGTTGTACAACAACAATAACTCCATCCATCCATCCATCTTCGCCCGCTTATCCGGTGTCGGGTCGCGGGGGTAGCAGCTCCAGCAGGGGACCCCAAACTTCCCTTTCCTGAGCAACATTAACCAGCTCCGACTGGGGGATCCCGAGGCGTTCCCAGGCCAGGTTGGAGATATAATCCCTCCACCTAGTCCTGGGTCTTCCCCGAGACCTCCTCCCAGCTGGACGTGCCTGGAACACCTCCCTAGGGAGGCGCCCAGGGGGCATCCTTACCAGATGCCCGAACCACCTCAACTGGCTCCTTTCGACGCAAAGGAGCAGCGGCTCTACTCCGGGCTCCTCACGGATGACTGAGCTTCTCACCCTATCTCTAAGGGAGACGCCAGCCACCCTCCTGAGGAAACCCATTTCGGCCGCTTGTACCCTGGATCTCGTTCTTTCGGTCATGACCCAGCCTTCATGACCATAGGTGAGGGTAGGAATGAAAACTGACCGGTAGATCGAGAGCTTTGCCTTCTGGCTCAGCTCTCTTTTCGTCACAACGGTGCGATAGATTGAATGTAATACCGCACCCGCTGCGCCGATTCTCCGACCAATCTCCCGCTCCATTGTCCCCTCACTCGCGAACAAAACCCCAAGGTACAACCGCTTCACACTCGGTTGCGAACCGATCCAGTGAGTGCTGAAGGTCACAGGCCGATGATGCCATCAGGACCACATCATCAGCAACGAGCAGCGATGACATCCCCAGCCCACCGAACTGCAACCCCTCCCCACCCCGACTACGCCTCGATATCCTGTCCATAAATATTACAAACAGGATTGGTGACAAAGCGCAGCCCTGGCGGAGGCCAACCCTCACCTGAAACGAGTCCGACTTACTGCCAAGAACCCGGACACAGCTCTCACTTTGGTCGTACAGAGATTGGATGGCCCTGAGTAGAGATCCCCTCACCCCATACTCCCGCAGCACCTCCCACAGTATCTCCCGGGGGAATGCGGAATCCGCATTGTTCCTCCTCAACCCGAGGTTTGACTATCGGCCGAACCCTCCTTTCCAGCACCTTAGAGTAGACTTTACCAGGGAGGCTGAGAAGTGTGATACCCCTGTAATTGGCACACACCCTCTGGTCCCCCTTTTTAAAAAGGGGAACCACCACCCCAGTCTGCCACTCCTTTGGCACTGTTCCAGACTTCCACGCAATGTTGAAGAGTCGTGTCAACCAGGACAGCCCCTCCACACCCAGAGCCTTGAGCATTTCTGGACGGATCTCATCAATCCCAGGGGCTTTGCCACTGTGGAATTGGTTGACTACATCAGTGACTTCCGCCTGGGAAATCGACGACAATCCCCCGTTATCCTCCAGCTCTGCCTCTAACATAGAGGGCGTATTAGTCGGATTCAGGAGTTCCTCAAAGTGCTCCTTCCACCGCCCTATTACCTCCTCAGTTGAGGTCAACAGTGTCCCATCCTTACTGTACACAGCTTGGATGGTTCCCCGCTTCCCCCTCCTGAGGTGGCGAACAGTTTTCCAGAAGCACTTTGGTGCCGACCGAAAGTCCTTCTCCATGTCTTCTCCAAACTTCTCCCACACCCGCTGCTTTGCCTCTTTCACGGCAGAGGCTGCAGCCCTTCGGGCCCTTCGGTACCCTGCAATTGCCTCCGGAGTCCTCCGGGATAACATATCCCGGAAAGACGGCTTCCCTGACCACCGGTGTCCACCACGGTGTTCGTGGGTTACCGCCCCTTGAGGCACCTAAGACCCTAAGACCACAGCTCCTCGCCGCAGCTTCAGCAATGGAAACTTTGAACATTGTCCACTCGGGTTCAATGCCCCCACCCTCCACCGGGATGCACGAAAAGCTCCGCCGGAGGTGTGAGTTGAAATTCTGTCGGACAGGGGCCTCCTCCAGACGTTCCCAATTTACCCGCACTACACGTTTGGGCTTACCAGGTCTGTACAGAGTCTTCCCCCACCCCCTTACCCAACTCACCACCAGATGGTGATCGGTTGACAGCTCCGCCCCTCTCTTCACCCGAGTGTCCAAAACATACGGCCTCAGATCAGATGAAACGATTATAAAATTGATCATTGACCTTCGGCCTAGGGTGCTCTGGTACCAACAACAATAACTGAACCTTGAATACAGTATGTGTGTATGTGAATGTAAATGAGAGAGGGTGGTAGAGTAAGACAGAAATGGAGAGGTAGACCGGTGACACAGAGACAGGTCGTCCATCTTTTTCGGTCATTCTTGTTTTTGTTTTTCTTCTTCAGTCATTTTTTCCCCTTCTCAGGTTTCCCACCTCACTTCGTTTCCCAACATATCATTGGCCTCAGTGTGTGTGTGAGTTTGCGAGTGTGTGTGTGTGTGTGTGTGTGTGTGTCTGGAGCCATGGGATGAAGTGTGTGGTTACCCACTGGTGTGACCAGGGACACAGGGGCACCTCTCTCTCTCTCTCTCTCTCTCTCTCTCTCTCTCTCTCTGCCTGTCTATAGCTCTCTGTCTCTCTCTCTCTCTCTCTCTCTTACTCTGTCACTTTCTGCTGCCTCTGTCCTCTCTCTCTCCATGTGATCTGTACTAGACCAAGTCTATATCGACAATGTTTAATTTACCGGATTGTTCCGGCGGATGTCCCTCATCTTCCGCTTTCTTTGAGTTGGCATTCTAAGCTCCGGTCGATTTGGGAAACATCCTCCGAGTTAGAACCGACTGATCTCATGAATTGGCGTATGTATGACACGCCAATTTGTATTCCGTTTTTCCGTGTTATCAAGACGTATTTTTGCGTATATATCAACACAAATCGGCCGCCATTGACCTACATTGCGAGTCAATTTCTGCCGTAGCGAGTAGTATAAAGGAATGGGGGATTGAGTAAGGAGGTAGGTTGGCGAGGCCACGTGGTGGGTATGTTTACATCAGCTGTATACAGCGTAGGCATACATGTGGTGTGCTGATAGCTGAAAATGCGTACAATAACACGCCATTTGGCTTTATGAAAGTGGCGTGTATATTTACGCAAAGTCATGATGCCATGTTGGAACCGACGATCAGATTATTATGTAAAATTCTCATTCCAGGGCTCGCCTCCCCACGTGCACGTGTTCCACCAAAACAAGTTCCTTCCCGAGGCTATTTTCCAGAGGCACTGTTATTGCGTCCAGCACTATAGCGCCGCCCAAGACGTTTATGATTGGTTTAAAGAAATGCCAATAAACCAGATCATGTTGTTTTTGTCCCATCCCGGAATGCTGTGTGGAGTAGCCAGACCTTCCTCTGCAGCAGTCCATGTCATGTAATATGTAGTAGGGGGTGTCCCTGCTCCGTCTCTCTTTCAGGTTAGGGGTCCTTGGCTTAAAAAAATGTTGAAGACCCCTGCTCTAGATGTTGCTGTTGCTGTTCATATTGCTTCAACAGCTACTGAGGCATCAGCACATGCTTTTCCAGCTGTTCCCTGCCGCTGTAGGAAATTCAAACCAGCAAACCTTCGTACAACCATCCCTTCCTTAGCTTCCAAACCCTCAAACCCCGTCTGAACCTCCTAATGGTCACGTCCGAAGCCAGGAGAACCACCAGCCCAAACTGCTGGAACTGAATCCACTCCCAGGAGTGCTGGAGCTCTCAGCGGCTCCGAGGAGCTTCCAGGTTTCTGGACAGCGAGGATTTTTATCCCAGGTTGGACTTCTGCTGCGGCAGGTAGCCAAGACCAGTACACAGCACAGATCTCCAGGTCAAGCTGGGAGAAGACAGAAAATAGTAGAGAGGGGATTGGGTCACAGATCCACCAGCTTTAGGTGCAAATTCTTTATGTGTTTGCAAAGCAGTTATATTGTTATTCTCTTTCACTATTGGTATTTCGGTCTACTCTGTATACAGTATTTCATGTTTTGGACTACATACATACAGTTTACGTTACTCATGGTTCTTAAAAAAAGAACCCAGGTTCTTAAAGAAATCATGAATACAAAATAAACATAATCTTTACCCTATAATAGATTTATTAGAAATTGACAAATTAAGTGAGGCAAAATAAGCCCAATATTCTAATTCTTGTATGTCTTGAATTCATATTTAAAACACCAGACCACCAACAAAAATCCATTATTAAATAAAATATCTACTTTTAACTAGTTCTGTCAGTTAAACGCGTTATTTACGGTGTTAACGCAAACCCATTTTAACGGCGTCCATTTTTTTTATCGTGAGATTAACGTTCTTTTTGGCCTAGCGAACTTTGTAGTTTTTTTCACATGCTGTTGCAACAACTAGTAACGTTAGAAAAACTACAACACCACACCAGATCTAGCTAGACCGGAAACACAACAACAGGCACGCCACACACACTTGTTTGGGCTTGCGAGCCGGCCAAAGAGAAGTAGGCTAACGTTACGTTTTGAGTGGATGGCGAGCGCGAGACACCGAAATGGACGCCAATAAGATTCTGAATGGAAATTTTACTTTTAAAAAGTTGCCAAATGGTTCCATTGACAAGACCAAAGTGATGTGTTTGTTTTTGTCGTTGTGAACTGAGCTATCATCGCAGCACGTCCAGTCTGAAATACCACTCGATGGCCGATCACACAGCTGATGCCAATTCTCCGCCCCCCCCATCGTCAAAGCCAGGCGACAATGGATGACTTCAGACAGAAGCACATGGATACCACAGCCAGTAACAAACTTACTGCAGCCATAGCTAAATGGGTCCAAGTGAGAATGTTAGTGTGAAATTGAACACTACATTATATGCCAATGTTGTTTTCAATAAAAAAAAAAAAAAACATTTGCACAAAGCAAGCTGATCCACTTCTCCATGTTGTTAAGAGCATTAAAATGAGAAAAAATAATTGGACGAAAAGAAATCAAGGGACATTTAGAATAGATAAACTTGCGCGATTAATCGCGATTCAATATTTTAATCGTTTGACCGCACTACTTTTAACATATGTGCCAATGTATCGTATGAGTATCATGAACTCAAGAAATAAGTTATACTCTACAAGCTTACAGTGACAGTTGAATTGGGAGCTTGTTGATGAACCAGAGTCATGAGAAAAAAAAGTCAGAATGTATCTTTAACTTAACTTAAACTTAAATCACTTCTCTTGTTCTCCGTCTTCCTGCTCAGTGTGTCCCTGACTTATATTTCATATCATTGCGTGTGTTTGTACTGTAGATGATGTAATTTCCTGTGGTCCCCATAAGGACAAACACACACACACACATATACACACACATACATACAGCAGGAGGAAGCAGTAGTAAGCAGCAGCGACGTCAGGTTGATGTGTGATCAACAGCCGGATGAGAAGACGAGTCATGGATAAGGTCAAGGTGTCTCTCTCTCTCTCTCGCTCACGCACACACACGCACACACACACACACACACACACACACGTTCCAGAGGAAAGACAGGGAAGAGGAAGGATGAGGGAAAGAAGAAAAAATAAATGATTCATTTATTTTTAACTTCGCTGAACCGTTAAAGTCATATTGTTATAGTGTTGCTTTGCTGTTCCAGATAGTACTGGCTCAAATGGCAGCACAGGTCACACATAATATGGTGCATAAAATATATAGAAACATCTTTTTTGTGTCTCTTACTGTCCCTTTATTTTCTTTGGATTTATATGTAAATCCTGTTGTGATATAAGTTACTTTTTTATTCTTTAGTTACGGAGATGTCCAGTGAACAAGCCATAGCATAGCGAGAGCAAACAAAACAATAATGAAAATGTACCTTGCTGTCTGTCTTTTCTTTCATCATGTATGTTTTGTCATTGGTGTGTATATGAGTAACAGTATATGTACAGGTAGGTAGGTAGGTAGTTTTGGGTCTGACTTAAGCTGTAAAAAAAAAGAAGAAAAGTAAGATGTGGTTCAGCAAACCTCCGAGTGGTTCTTGGAGCGGCTCTGGTCTTGTGTCTACTGGGACGAGTCGTGGTTCTGAATGTGCGGCCTGCTGCTTCTTTTGGCTTCAGACGAGCAGCAATAAAAGCTTGGATCTTTCTAGAAGCTGTTATGGCTAACGCGGCGAGTCGGCGGAGCCCAAACAGCAGCTGCTTACAGATATTGGTCAGGTGTTTAATGGGATGCTCTGCAGAAAGGAACCACATCAGCCCAGTTTCAGTGTGTGTGCCTGTGTTTAATCCAGCAGGGTGACAGGACACCACGCTGTTGATAGGACATGGCATTTATTTGGGCAATTGAATTTGTGAACTTCTAATTAAAGGTGCTCTAAGCGATGTGACGCGTTTTTCAGGCTACGACATTTTTTGTCACATACTGCAAACATCTCCTCACTATCCGCGAGCTGCCTGTCCCCTGAACACACTGTACTAGTCTGAATATTGCACAGGCCAGAAATTCTGTGACTCTTTTTCAGCAAATAACCAAAAATGTCATGTTTATGCTGAAGTGACAAAGCCCTCTAGTGGCCGTAGAAATAATGCCGAGAACTAAGGAACCACTGTGACCCTAGCCAAGTGGTTATTAGTGTATCCATGATAAGTCCCCGTACAGACCAGGTATGGAGAGTGGACTGGTAGCTGGAGAGGTGCCAGTTCGCCTCCTGCCCCTGAGCAAGGCACGGAACCCCCAACTGCTCCCAGGGCGACCAACTGTAGTCTATGCTACCCCCTGAATTGCATCTTGTTCTATGTGCACAAAGAGAGGTTATTGTAAGATACATTTCAACTGCCAATTACATGTATTACATGGATTGACAAAAAAAAAACTTTAAAAACCTCAACGTAGTAGTGATTTTAACACCTAAACTTAACCTAAGTTGTTTTTTGTGCATAGACTTAATGAAACTTTAACCATACTGGTTGGCAATCTTACATGGATTTTTTTTTTTTTTTTTTAAATAATAAATAAATCCTGATTCCAATTTGTCTTTTAACTGTGATGTGTGACAATGTCTCGTGTTAAATTTGTATGAGGTGTTGGGAATTTTAGCATACAATGTAAGTCTTGACGATTAAATCCCAAATCAAATCCAAGTCCTAAACTTTGTGTTTTGAGTCCTTGCGAGTCTTATGCACCCTTCACAACACTGCTAATACCATTTTTACTTTTTAAACTAACAGTGAAGTAAATTTAGAGAAATAAATTTCCTTTGTGTAAATGTATATTTATAAAAATAAAAAAATAAAAAACATTAAAAGTGTCCTGATGTGTTATTCCTGTTATAATTACAATCATTTGTATCTTCTAAGCCTAATGTTTTTTGCATTTTATGGTCCATTTTTTTGTCCACCACAACATTCTTTGTGTCGTTGTAATAATCCTAGGTATTATCGCTTGCCCGTCCACTGGCCTGCTATGCCAAACACAGTGCAGGCCTGCAGACTAGCTACTGTTAGACGGATTCAAAGCAATACAATAAATACTAAATTCACACCACTCTATTTTAATTACATCATTTGAATCTTTGGGTTTGAGGAGGACCTACTCCTTCCAAGTCGAAGGGCTAAGTGAGGTCATGAAGCATTGGTCTAAAACCAGCTGCAAATATGTTTAGATCTTTTTATATTGAGTCTGAACTCATCAGATTCATGTCCACACAACTGGCTGTTCACATTGTGCAAAAGTCCTGTTGCAGACCTCATCTGCAGGGCACCAACAGTTATTAAAGAGAAGGAGGGGGGAGGGGTGAGGGATGGGGGGGAGTAATTGTTATATAAGCACAGAAAGTCTCAATTCTTAAGACTTCAAGTCAAATTCCAAATCAATCCCAACAGATTCTCACTCCCACTGCGTAAATACAGATGCTTTGTCAAGTGCCTTTGGCGTTGTTATTAACATTATCTAAACGCCCTTTATCTAAACGCGCTTGGTTGGGACTATTGGCGTTGGGTATAGGAAACGTGACACGCGGGACACAATCCCCGGTCTCCTGGGTGAAAGTCCTGGAAACGTCAGGAACGTAATAAAGCCCTAAAGAAAATCTACGTTAAAGTAGTTAATTTATTTTCTTTTTCCATTATAACTGACCGTCAAACTGGATAATAAAAGAAGGTTCTGTGGCATTCATTGTTTGTATTTTTTCAGTTTAACCTGAGCCAGACAGACAACAAAGATAGAAATCATATCACATCCATACAGGGATAGTAGTATACAGCTGTATAATAAAATATATGACACACTGGTATAGGATCGGTACTCGGTATCGGCCGATACGCAAGTTCAGGTATCAGAATCGGTATCGGGAAGCAAAAAATGGTATCGGGCAATCTCTATTTCAAACTACTCGCTACCGTAGTCGCTCTTGGTGCTACGTCATCTTCAAACCCATGGTAGCTGCTGCTCCCCCTGGTGCGCTCTACAAACATGGTGAAGGGTGCTTTTTGCGACAGCCACTGTCCGAACGTTGGAGTTCGGAGTGAGAACGGGTTGTGAGTCCACAGCTCTGAGAGGGAATACAACATCCCCAGCAGCTGCTTCCTCCATGAAGAAAAAATGTAATAGAAAGACATCCTCATCTGTAGTCCAGTCAGTTTCCAAAGAGTAGAAGTAAATGAAACACTGATTGAACTGATTTAATGTTTGAAGCCAAAAGCGAACTAAACAGAAAGACCAAGAACAGCACGGCAGTGTGAAGAAGCGTCAGCCTTCCTTTAGTTTGTAGATCTTCTCCAATGGGTCTGATGTTTAACTTCAGCACATATCTCTCCTCCAGACCAGATGACTTAAACACTGTTGGGTTTGTAAGTAAGTATTTAAGGTTATTTCAACCCATCTGAAGCCCTGGGTTAGAAGCCATAAGAGCTTCTAGAAAGATCCAGGTTTTTATTGCTACTTTACTAAAGCCAAGAGATCCACCAGACCACAGACTGGGACCTGGAGGCTTGGCAGCAGTTTATCTCCAAACTTTACAGTATGTGAGACTGAAGATGGAATCATTTTGGTTATACAATTATAAAGTTGTAAAATACAAGGTGTCAGACTTTGTCAGAGGTAGAACGATAAAGCCCTTATTTCGACAGTTGTCCATCTACTAAGGTTACATCCGTAAACAGTTAATGAAATGGAAAAACAAATCCTGTTGCTCTGGTCTGAGACCAGTGAAGGATATTAGAAGCACTTTTCCGGTGCTGGCTGAGCGTTATGAGCAGCCTCCAACTGAGCTTGAAGACGTAGATGTGACGTGAGCAACCTGTCTGAAAGTGTGAAGTCTTCTGGTAGCTGTGCCGAGAGAAATCTCAATCATTCCCAATCTTACAGAGACGGAGAGTGTAGGTATATGTAAGGAGATAACATGGGCACAGGCTAATTATTGATCACTAAAATGCTAGTTAACATTAGTAATTCAACTTAAACAGCTAATGTAAGTCCAAACTGCCTGCGAGCTTCTCCTGTACTAAACAGTAATTCCTCAACTACGCGACAGTAAGTCGCGTGGTTATGACACAGTTGTTAGTCTATTTTTACAAAGGCGTCTACTACGGAGCCATAACGTGAGGTACAAGGTAATGGAGCCTTTTATACATTGTTGTGTTTCTTTAGAAATAAACAATGGACAAATAGAGTCTTTAAACGCTTCAGATGTAAAGTTATTCGCTGTCCAAGTGATGTCAAAATGAATGGGAGTCAATGGAATGCTAACGGTGGGTGATCACTTGTTAGCATCAAAATGGCGCCATAGGAGCTACGCTTGCCAGACGCTCGCTTACTCCCTTGGTTACATCTACACTACTACGTTTTGGTTTAAAAACAAATATCTTTTTCTACATTTACACCGTGCGTCCACAATACTACGGTGTTTACAAGCCCCTAAAACGGAGACATTTGGAAACACTGCTGCCCCCGTTTTGGTTTGAAAACTCCAGGGTTGCTTTGTAGTCTGG
Organism: Perca flavescens; assembly: GCF_004354835.1. NCBI lineage: Eukaryota > Metazoa > Chordata > Actinopteri > Perciformes > Percidae > Perca > Perca flavescens. Next base: position 5,219,203 of record NC_041337.1, read on the forward strand.
ACGGGTTAGGTAACAGTTCCACCTCGTCCTCGCTCCAAGTTGTTCTTTCTCCAAAGTATTTTTCTAAATTTTTAACATATACAGTACATCCATGATTTTCTGAGTAACGTCAGACAATCTGCTTCCTGTTTACACCGCACATGTCCAGTGTATGCGAATGGTCATGTGTTGTCAGACGGGTTGATATGGACGGAGATTACTTCTGCTACTGGAGCTAAAACTCTTGTTGTGAGGACAGAGCTCGTTTTCGTCTCAAAACGCTGCTTAAAAATGAAAACTTAGTAGATGTAGCCAAAGATGGCGACAGCAATATTTAGGGAATACTTGAGCCGTGACAAAATATGTATCAGACTTTAGTCACAACTTCCAGCAATGTGCAGCCAAATCAGGTGCTTTTCGGGAACGAGGAAAGCAAACTTCAGGGGAAAAACAAGGATTTCAGAACACTGTTTGATTTGCAGCCTTTAGTAATGCAAACGCATCAATGTTACTACTTTGTCTATATCAGAGTCTAAATGACTTTTGACAAAATTCTAACTCTAAAATGGTCCACAAACAAACTGATAAATGTCAGGATTTCTTCAAGGGTTTTATAAACTCTCTTTTACGCACAGACGGCGTCTTCCAGTGTGACAACCCAATAATGACAGTGAGCAGTTTTTTTTTGTTTTCATCCAAACCAAACAGAGCATGATGACTGTGTTTGAATCATCTGCAGCTGGATGGGCAGAACGAACTTTGACAACGCTGCGGCTGAAGTGTATTTACGTCAAACCTTCAGTGACAGTTACAAATTCAAAATGCTCAAAACAAAACCTTTAAAATAAAAATCCCACAGAGGGAAGAAACTGCAGTTCAGGTAAAGAAACACACTGACGTCCTGCTTGTCTCAGCTGAAATGCAAAAACAATGCTGGGATTGTTCTGTGAAAGTGTCAAGAGGTCAGATGTTGTTGACAATGGAGATGGAACGGGGGGGGGTGCGAGAGGGTGAGCACAATAGAGAGAAGTGAAAGGAAATGGAGAAAATGGTACAGAGAGAATTCAGACCTCCTGTTCTCAGCCTCTAAACATCCTGTCGAAGGGAAATCCCGCAGCGCAAGTATAACAGGTGTTTTACCTTGCTTCACACACAGAGAAATAATATGAAGTGAACATTTGTTAATGTTGATCGCAGTTTTCTCTTCTGCTGCATCGCGTTTCTTCCTTTAGTGGAGGGTCACGCCAAACTGAGAGGGTTAGGGTTATTCTGACACGAGTCTGAAACGAGGTGAACGGTCAAGGGACAAATGCTTGAGGGCATTAGAAGATTTGATACTCGACCCGAGCCCGACGGGACCCGACATCAGCGCTTTGTGTGCGCCTGTGTTAATGTGCGCTTGTTGCCCCGTGTGCACTGATGCGCTCATCTGTTGACATTTACGAATGCCTTCCTAGAGTTGCTTAATAACGGCGAGCTTTCCACACAAACAATCGTAAATGTGTAGAAAAAAAGGAGATTTTAACTGTGTCGTGCTCGGGTCGGGATCGGACATAAATACCTTTATGCCTGTCGGGCTCGGGTCGGTTGTTGGTTACTCGGACGCGGGCCGGGCTCGGACAGAAAAACGTGCCCCGATCCGCACTCTAGAGGGCATCACACACGGCAGCGTATGAAGCACCTTGGATTACAGCCATACATTTTGTAGCATGTAAAAATAACACATCATGATTTGTAATATGCATTTTGAGTGTGCTACAGCATCAATTAATGCATGCCTAGTCTATATCCACGACGTTCCACTTCCGGGATTGCTCCGGTGCCGCCGGAAATTGCGTCGGATTTTACTCTTTTTGGCCGGAAATCTGTTACCTTCCTCTTTCTTTGTGTTGGTGTTGTGTTGGCGTCCGGTGGATTTCTGAGGACAATGGTTAACTGCCCCTCAGATGCACGACTAAAACTACTTTTGAAGGTACACACGTTCCACCAAGTTCCTTCCCGAGGCTATTTTGCAGGCTTGGCTCCATGTTCAGCACTTCCGAAGACAATTGTGATTGGTTTAAAGAAATGTCAATAAACCAGAGCATGTTTCTCTCCCATCCTGAAATGCTGTGTGGACTAGCCAGACCCTCCTCCGCAGTGCTGTGGAGGAAGGTCTGGCAAAGCGAGACTAATGCATGCCCCATCTCGGAACCCATTGGCAAACTGTCCGTAGATGATTTAGCCTCTGGGGGCAGAGGCCAATATTTTAATCAAGACTTCCTCTTCTGTGCGCCGGTCATTGTTTACAGTGCGAATAGCAACTTGAGACATCAGAATGGAGTTGAGAGATGCCGTCTATGACTGGGTTGTTTCATAATCAAAAAGCTAATTAATAGAGAGATAGCCGATGGGTTCCGAGTTTGCATTTCGGCGAATGTGCTCTGCCTCTTTTGCTCTCCAAACGGACTGTTTACCCGCATGCAAACCAAAGCCTGCTCAAACGTGATTGGTCAAATACTTGCAGTGTGAGTGTGTGTATTAACTACCAGCTGCCTAATTGATTGGAACAACCAGCTTGACCTTTTAACAAAGTCCATCTGGTATTAAAGGTCCCATGACATGGTGCTCTTTGAATACTTTTATATAGACCTTAGTGGTCCCCTAATACTGTATCTGAAGTCTCTTTTATATAGACCTTAGTGGTCCCCTAATACTGTATCTGAAGTCTCTTTTATATAGACCTTAGTGGTCCCTAATACTGTATCTGAAGTCTCTTTTATATAGACCTTAGTGGTCCCCTAATACTGTATCTGAAGTCTCTTTTATATAGACCTTAGTGGTTCCCTAATACTGTATCTGAAGTCTCTTTTATATAGACCTTAGTGGTCCCCTAATACTGTATCTGAAGTCTCCTTTATATAGACCTTAGTGGTCCCTAATACTGTATCTGAAGTCTCTTTTATATAGACCTTAGTGGTCCCCTAATACTGTATCTGAAGTCTCTTTTATATAGACCTTAGTGGTCCCTAATACTGTATCTGAAGTCTCTTTTATATAGACCTTAGTGGTCCCCTAATACTGTATCTGAAGTCTCTTTTATATAGACCTTAGTGGTTCCCTAATACTGTATCTGAAGTCTCTTTTATATAGACCTTAGTGGTCCCCTAATACTGTATCTGAAGTCTCCTTTATATAGACCTTAGTGGTCCCCTAATACTGTATCTGAAGTCTCTTTTATATAGACCTTAGTGGTTCCCTAATACTGTATCTGAAGTCTCCTTTATATAGACCTTTGTGGTCCCCTAATACTGTATCTGAAGTCTCCTTTATATAGACCTTAGTGGTCCCCTAATACTGTATCTGAAGTCTCTTTTATATAGACCTTAGTGGTCCCCTAATACTATATCTGAAGTCTCTTTTATATAGGCCTTAGTGGTCCCCTAATACTGTATCTGAAGTCTCTTTTATATAGACCTTAGTGGTCCCCTAATACTGTATCTGAAGTCTCTTTTATATAGGCCTTAGTGGTCCCCTAATACTGTATCTGAAGTCTCTTTTATATAGACCTTAGTGGTCCCCTAATACTGTATCTGAAGTCTCTTTTATATAGACCTTAGTGGTCTCCTAATACTGTATCTGAAGTCTCTTTTATATAGACCTTAGTGGTCCCCTAATACTGTATCTGAAGTCTCTTTTATATAGACCTTAGTGGTCCCCTAATACTGTATCTGAAGTCTCTTTTATATAGACCTTAGTGGTCCCCTAATACTGTATCTGAAGTCTCTTTCCCAAAATTCAGCCTTGGTGCAGAATTACAGCCACTAGAGCCAGTCCCTCAATGAGCTTTCCTTAGGATGTGCCATTTCTGTGTCCGTAGCTATTGAGGAGGAGAGAGGGGGGGGCAAGGTGGAAGGTGGGGGTGTGGCCTTGACCAACTGCCACTTTGCTCGCTTGAAAGCCATGATGTCTCTCTCTCACTGGGTGGGCAAAGCAGAGAAAGAGGAGGTAACTTTGCTCCTTATGACATCATAAGGAGAAGATTCCAGATCGGCCGATCTAAACTTTCATTTTCTCAAAGGCAGAGCAGGATACCCAGGGCTCGGTTTACACCTATCACAATTTCTAGCCACTGGGGGACCATAGGCAGGCTGGGGGAACGCAAAATAATTAATAAAAAATCTTATAAAGTGACATTTTCATGCCATGGGACCTTTAAAATTGAATACAAACTCTTTACACAAACCTCTATGCTTGCCCTGTCAGCAGAAAAACTCCAAACATCCATGGATTTCCATTAATCAAACTATGTAAGACACACAAACTCATCCTTATGTGTTATATTAATCATAATTCATAACATCATTTTTACAGGGCCATGGGTCTCCATTTGTCAAAAATGAAATGCAGCAGCAGTCTCTAAACAAAGAAAACAAACAAGTTATTGGATCGAAACCAGATTAAATCAACCACAGTGAATACTGGACTTAATATTTTTATATAATTAGCAGTGCTGCTTGTGACAACAAGCATGCCCCCCCTCGAAGTCCCCCTGTTTTGAGTTTAGCCTTGTGGAACAGCTCAGCATTCATGTTAACCAGTGACAGTGAACACACCACGGGCCACACACATTAGTAAAGACAGTTGGAGCATGTTGTTTCATTTCCACAAAGATCAATCCAGGTTGTGAGGACAGTATAAATATATTGTGACAAAAGTGAATGATGATTTATTTAGATATGCGTCTCATCAGGGGGTCCGGAGCAGGGGGGCCCCCAAGTTATTGCTTAATCGTTTAAAAAAAGTTTTTTCCAAAAGTTAAGTACGTCTCAAAATATACATTAACCCAAATTATTAGCAAAGATGAATCAGCGTTTTTGTGATTTTTTAAATGTACACAACATTGACGACTACTACTAAAGGCTACTGGCCAAGGTAGCCACTGAGGTAGCCATTCACACTTTTTCAAACACTTGTGGCGCTTTTGTCCATGTTTTCTGTGCGTTTAATGCTTCTTCTCATTGCCATGTTTAAACACAATTAATTACCAATACTTTAAGAATTATTTTTGGAATTCATGGTCAATAATAATCCTCATTTATAGGAAATCATATCTAATTCTTGAGTTAAAAAAGCAGAAATTATGAATTATTTAGACTAATATTAAAGGAAGGATAATCACAGAAGGGTATATTTCAACCTTCAGTGAGGATATTGTTTCGAAACATTTAAAAAAAAGTAATCAAATGCTAAAAAATTTAATAAAACACCCACAATTCAATGAAAGTAGAGATTCGATCTTTTGTTAAACTTTCAAAGCGCGTTGTATGGAATCATCCGTGTTCATAACAAGGGTTATGCTTTAAGGATATACTGCTACATGTATGTTTAACATTAAAACATGATGTATAAAAATAAAAATATGTGAATAAGTATTTTAATACTTTGGTGTTGTATATGCACCATAAAAAGGTATGTGTTAAGGCTTTAGGCCAACCCTACACATTATTGTAGGCCCAGTTCAATAGGCGACTCAATAATATACAGTATATGTAGTGGAGGGTCCCTGCTCCGTCTCTCGTTCAGCTAAGGGGTCCTTGGTCTAAAAACGTTTAACCCCTGTGTTGTCTTCCTGTCGACATGAACTTGTTGGCCATTTTGGATAAAAATTGAAAATGATTTTTTTTTGGTTGCTTTTTTCAATGTTATTTTTTTTAAGGTCGACAAAACTAATTTATATGAAATTATACGAAAAATGTTTTCTTTAAAAAAAAGGCATACATTACGAATTATGATGACTAATAGTTAAGATTAGAGGATGTCGAGTGGATCATAGACTGGTATATGTCGAAGTTTAGTCGGGATACTGTTTAGAAACCATTTAATCATTTTAAACACCCAAAAATCAATGGAAGTAATCATTAATTTTACCTGTGAAAAATGTATGGGTTCCATACCATACCATGTGCATCCATGTTATTTTTGTGCCATTTGGTTGAAAGAAACCCATATTTCACATATAAAAAACGGGTCAAGACCCAAGGACAACACAAGGGTTAAGATCCCTGAGCTGATGGATTTTGGTCCGGATGTATATACAGACTATAACCAGCAGAGGGCAGCAGCAGAGCATCTATCTCATCCAGCCAACACTGACGCTCTGAACACAGATGTAAACAGGATAGACAAGACACACATAGTACTGTGTCCAAATCTGTCTCCTGTTACCCATAACCCCTATGTTTTTCCTTTCTACATTCACTTGTAACAAGGGACACCACAGTTGTCCCATCAGAGGACTGAGACAACGTTTATTGTGTTCAAATGATGTCATCGTCCCCGATGGATGCTGCTATAGGTGTGAACACAGCCTCGGCATCCCTGGGTTTCAACGCTACTTAAGAGGCGTTTCAACCTCCACAGGGTATTACATTTAGTGGGAACCCGTGTGTTTTGTCTCTGAATGGACGAAAAGGCTGCTCTGCATGTGTGGATGAGTGGCAGTACCTGAGACTGATGCTGCGTTTCATTCGTGTTCCCACATGCCCCCCTTCCCTTCCCCTCAGCCCTTGGTATGACGTCGTAGCATACGTCGCTCGGAGGGCACTCGGAGGAAATGGAACACACCTGCCCAAACTATAACTAACAATACTGCTTCAAGTGCGTTTTAGTATCCATCTTATTTTCCATGGCTTTCTTTCCCCATTTTATGTCCATTCTATGTCTGCTTAAGTCATGCAATTTCCTTATTGTACACTAGGCCTATTTGTTTTTTTTAAAGATTTGTTTGGGCTTTCTATGGCCTTTAATGGACAGGACAGGTTGACGACAGGAAAGGGGAGTGAGAGGAGGGACGACATGCAGCAAAGGGCCATGGGTCGGACTCTAACCAAGGACTCAGCCTACATGGGGCGCACACTCTACTGGGTGAGCTAGAGGTTGCCCCACAACAGGCCTATTTCTTGTATGAAAGGCGCAGCACAAATATTATTTATGAAACCGTATTATTACTGCTTTTTACACATGATAAATACCTGCAGACTCATTTCACCGAGGCTTGGTAATCAGCCGCATTAAATTCAGATTTAGAAAGTTTGTGATCTGTATCATGATTACAGTAATCATATTAATGCTTACATCTCGCAAAAACAAATTTCCCTCCATAATGTTGGAATTGAAAAAATCCCACATAAAACTATCTAGTAAAGAAAACATATAAAGTAAATAGACCTAAGTTATATTACATGTTTCAATAAAATGTCAAGCCAACAATGAGGAAACTAAAAAGTTGAAATGGATTTACTCATCTTCTCCTTCTTTGGTGGTCAGCGGCAGGAGTTTTAGCGATTGTACATTACGGCCAACTATTTTCTTGTAACAAATGCATAACTGCAATGCACTGTGGGTGATATCCACCTCTGGAGTGACCACCGTTGTTCACTCGCTCTCTCAGCCCTCCGAGGGTCGATTGCACCAAGTTCACTTCAGTTTTTCAGACAATTGGAAGGACACTTGAGATGGCGGTGGGGATTCCCCCCGAGGGGAAGTGCTTAGGGGAAGTTGGGCCACAATTCAAACGGAGCTTGAGAGGGCAGAGAAGGTATTTCATAAAGCAAAGACGGGCAGCAATTTGTTTGCTTATTTTTATTTCACAAATCAAGGATGGAAGTCTGCCAGCCAGATGTGCCAGATGTGCATTTGAATAAAGAAGTTAAAAAAATTCCATCAGCTGGTGAAAGATTGAAGTCACACCTATTTGATGTATTTCTTATCTGTAATTTATGACAATGTTGAATTTCTTTTGCTATTTGTTGGTTGCACTAGAGTTAAACGTTTTAAGTCGTGACACGCTTGTTTTTGACAGTTGCCGACACAGTGTTTGCTTTTTGTTTCATTTTCTGCCTCTGATCATTCAAATTAGGAATTCCTCTCATCCTGATTTGAGCACAAGCCCAACTTTGTTAATCTTTTGTTAATGGTGAAGTCACAGGTTAGTTTAGTGAAAAACAACCAAACTGTAGTAATAATAATAATAATAATAATAATAATAATAATAATAACTTGGATTTATATAGCGCCTTTCAATGTGCTCTTTGGATGCTTTTATATAGGCCTTAGTGGTCCCCTAATACTGTATCTGAAGTCTCTTTTATATAGACCTTAGTGGTCCCCTAATACTGTATCTGAAGTCTCTTTTATATAGACCTTAGTGGTCCCCTAATACTGTATCTGAAGTCTCTTTAATATAGACCTTAGTGGGCCCCTAATACTGTATCTGAAGTCTCTTTTATATAGACCTTAGTGGGCCCCTAATACTGTATCTGAAGTTTCTTTTATATAGACCTCAGTGGTCCCCTAATACTGTATCTGAAGTCTCTTTATATAGACCTTAGTGGTCCCCTAATACTGTATCTGAAGTCTCTTTTATATAGACCTTAGTGGTCCCCTAATACTGTATCTGAAGTCTCTTTTATATAGACCTAAGTGGTCCCCTAATACTGTATCTGAAGTCTCTTTAATATAGACCTTAGTGGGCCCCTAATACTGTATCTGAAGTTTCTTTTATATAGACCTCAGTGGTCCCCTAATACTGTATCTGAAGTCTCTTTATATAGACCTTAGTGGTCCCTTAATACTGTATCTGAAGTCTCTTTTATATAGACCTTAGTGGTCCCCAAATACTGAATCTGAAGTCTCTTTTATATAGACCTTAGTGGTCCCCAAATACTGAATCTGAAGTCTCTTTTATATAGACCTTAGTGGTCCCCAAATACTGAATCTGAAGTCTCTTTTATATAGACCTTAGTTGTCCCCAAATACTGAATCTGAAGTGTCTTTTATATAGTCCTTAGTGGTCCCCTAATACTGTATCTGAAGTGTCTTTTATATAGACCTCAGTGGTCCCCAAATACTGAAAATTGAAGTGTCTTTTATATAGGCCTTAGTGGTCCCCTAATACTGTATCTGAAGTCTCTTTTATATAGACCTTAGTGGTCCCCTAATACTGTATCTGAAGTCTCTTTTATATAGACCTTAGTGGTCCCTAATACTGTATCTGAAGTCTTGTTCTCGAAATTCAGCCTTGGTGCAGAATTCCAGCCACTAGAGCCAGTCCCACAATGAGCTTTCCTTAGGATGTGCCATTTCTGTGTCTGTAGCTATTGATGAGGAGAGAGGGGGGCAAGGTGGAGAGTGGGGGTGTGGCCTTGACCAACTGCCACTTTGCTCGTCTCTCTCTCATGGGTGGGCCAAATTCTCTGGGCGGGCAAATCAGAAAAAGGGGAGGTAACCTTGCTCCTTATGACATCATAAGGAGAAGATTCCTGATTGGTCCATCTGAGCTTTCATTTTCTCAAAGGCAGAGCAGGATACCCAAGGCTCGGTTTATTAATGTTAAAAAACCTCATAAAGTGAAATTTTCATGCCATGGGACCTTTAACAAATAGGGGGGGGAGGCGGGATTATGGGTCAAAGGACTTAGTGAAAAGAAATATTTTGAGGGGCTTTATGAACATGGGCAGGGATGGGGCAGAGCGGACGTGGAGTGGTGGACTGTTCCAGAGTGTGGGAGCATTGGCAGAGGAAGCCCTGTCCCCAAAAGTCCGTTCACCTGGTGCGGGGGGTGTCCAGCAGGTCCTTGTCAGAGGACCGCAGGGAATGTGACTTGAGTGTAGAGGTGGAGGAGATCTGGGAGGTATTGTGGCGAGAGTCCATGGAGAGATTTGTAGGTGAGCAGGAGGATCTTGTAGGAAGATACGTGACTTGACTGGCAACCAGCGGAGCTGTTGGAGGATGGGAGTGATATGCTGCCAGGGCTTGGTGCGGGTTAGAACCCTGGCAGCAGAGTTCTGGACACACTGGAGTCTGCTAAGGGCCTTGGCGGGCAGTCCAGACAGGACACCGTTGCTGTAGTCCAGACGGGAGGTGATGAAGGCATGGATGAGCGTCTCAGTTACTGAATGTGTGAGTGAAGGCCGGAGTCTTGAAATGTTTCTGAGGTGGTAGAAGACTTAGTGATGTTTTTGATGTGGGACCGGAAGAGGAGAGAGAGTGGAGTCCAGGATGACGCCCAGGTTGCGCACCTCAGGAGATGGAAATGGAGCAGCCATCCACAACCAGGGCCAAGTCTCCAATTTTCCTGAGCAGTGGTGCGGGGGCCACATGTGTATGCATTGAGACCATCATCAATACCCACCTCCATAACACTACCAGTCAGAGAGCTTTTTTTTCGTTGCTTCTTTAACCTGGAAATGATCACTTGAATAGCAACAGAGTAGTTCAATTAGCAGCAGCTTTAAGGTAAGTGACCTTTGAAAGTTTGCGCTTACAGTTTTTATTCAGAATGATTATTCACAGCTTTTAAATGGAAGTGTAATTGCATTTTGAGCAGCAGTGCTGCATCAGAAGCTCTGATCAATCTGAACGGGGCTGTCTGCTCTACCTGTTCAGCTCTCTGTGTCAGACGTTACCTCACCTATCTGCTGTGATGTCATCCCATCTCCCCCCCCCTCCTACCGACGCCTCGCTCGCTCGCTCTGTCTCTGGCTCTCTCTCACCTCTGCTTCTCTTTCCTCTGTCTCGCTCGCTCTCTTTCTGTCTTCTTTCGGTCTGTCGCTCTCCCCCAATGCAGCAGAAACAGCACACACACATTAAAATACGTGCATGTGATACTGCGTGCATGTGCATAGAAATTGAAATACACATGCTTATATATATATAAATATATATATATATATATATATATATATATATATATATATATATATATCACATTGAGATCAACATCTCAAGACCTGAGTTCAAAGTGAAATATAAATCATAAATACAATCAAAAGAATTAAATAAGAAAAGAATTAAATACAGAGACAAGTAGACAGCAGAATGCAGGCATTAATGGAAAAAAAAATTATAAAATGATTTCATACAAATAAGTTAAGAATTACATTTTTTTTTAAATTAAAACCCATTTCTAAAAAAACAAAAACAACAAGTGAGCTTTGCATTCTAAAATGAAGCTAATGCCAATACAAATATGTATGACTATGCTACTGCAGGTTAAACAGCCACAGTTAAAATGAATAAGGTCTGTAATCACAATTTTGAATTGACCCATTGGCATTGGGGCATCCATTTTTAGATTACTCTGTTAATTATTCCAGAGAAATCAGGCACGATATCTAAAGGCTGTCTTTCCAAGATTACTTCTTACTGCAGGGACAGAAAGTGAAAGCCAATCCTGAATGGGTGTTTTGAATATAATACTTTGGCTGATTATGCATTAAATTATGCAATCGCATAATCGCGTTTTTCTGGAGGGACTGACTTAGTCATTATATCAACATTACTGATGATTATTCATCTAAAATCTCATTGTGTAAATATTTTGTGAAAGCACCAATAGTCAATCTTAGAAGATCGTAAGCGGTATCGATATCGAGGTATTTGGTCAAAACGTTTCTCCATATTGCCCAGCCCTATATATATATATATATATTTATATGCAATATGTGTTGCTGAGAATGACGATTTCTTGTTTTTATTAGTTGCACGGTAATGCAGTCTGATGAGTAATTTAAATAAATGGACAGAAGTCGTAATAATTCACGTTCTCTCTGAGCTGCCAGGGCCTTAAAAGCTGCATCACACAATGACTACATTAGATAGGACTTCAGATAAAAACATCATCTGGATCAGAACCAGTCCATGTTTACCCAACACATTCTCACTCCCAGCACGTCAATAAGCGATGTTTGGTCAGGGGCCTTATGGCGTTTGTTACTGACGCAGAAAGTCTCCTTTAGCGTCATATCTAGACATGCTTTATGACTCTTGTAACACTATATGAGGCTATAGTAGGCATAACTGACATTGGCCAGAACAGGACAGTTACGTTTAGGAAAAGATGTTGGCTGGTTTTCAGTGACACGCGGGACAAGAACGGGAACGGGTCTCCTGGGTGAATGTCCCGTGTAGTTTGACCCATCCACCACCCCAACCAGCCTCCTTGTGAGGATTATGGGTCTTTCATACTACTCTCTACCGTTGTCTCTTAATACTACATCATCTTACAGCGCCGTGGTCGAGCTGCTGCTCTGCCTGGTGCGTTCCATACAGACGCTGAAGGGGGAATTTGAAGGGGTGATTTTTGGTATCTGACGCTGAGAGACACTGACCGAGCGTCAGTATTGGACGAGTTGGGAGTGAGAACGGGTTGGCTTACCAGAGTTATAATTGTCCTGTCTCGTCCCTGTGTCAAGTTTTGTTTTTTTAGTTTGTTCCATGTTTCTGCTTACTTTTCCATTTCCTCTTTTATTTTGAAATGTCATTGTCTTCCTGGTCTTTGTTCTCCTTCCCACCTGTATGATTACCTTACCACGCCCCTATGTGTTGCACCTGTGTCTCATTGTCTTCCCTGTCTTGTGTATTAAAGTTCAGTTTTTCCTTTACTCCCGTGCGAGATTGTCTGTTTTGCTAGTGTGCAGCCTTCGAGCGTTTTTCCCTGTTGCCTGTATTCCTGAGTTCCTGTTTCCCCTTGGATTTTTTGGACACTGTTGCCTGTAAGTCTCATTAGTGTGCTAATAAAACCACTTTACTTTACTTACGGAACTTTACTCACCTGAGTCGTGCATTTGTGGGTCCATTTTCTGGTGTGCGTGATAATAATAATAAAAACATTTTGTCATTTTGAGCTTTTTTTTTATATTTTACTATCCAGTACATAGTAGATACGCCATGTTATGGTTGCGCCATGGCTTCATAAACACATTTGTGTGGCGGGACCGAGGTCCAGTGGCGTTTGTTCTTCAGCAGGCAGAATTCCAGTATCACTTCAAGCTGTTTTGAAGCGATAGCTGGTAGCCGTTGCTAACTGCGCCCATACAGCTGATGAATTCATGTGACGCTTCAGAGGAAAGGACGTCTCATCCCTCTGAAACACATTTCCTCGTTTCCTCTCTCCTCCCTATGAATTCCTCGAGTCTCTCCTGTGTTTCCTTGGTGGGACGGACGAAGACGCGAGGGAGGGAAGCAAGTGAAGGAAACAGAGATGCAATTTAACAACCTGGGACATACCCACTGTCTCTCTGTCTGCCGTCTGTACGAGTGTTTGTGTGGCTGAATATGTCTTTTCGGATTGAGTGGGACACGCTCTGTTCAGCTGTGTGTCTTCTTCAGACAGCTGGCCAAGAGATTCTACCTGGCGGTGGATTCAAATGTCGCCCCACCTGGAAGCTTTATCACTCTGCCTCATTATGTTTTATTTGGTTGTTACATTGCATGTCATAGCTGACTTTTCTGCCTAATTCAGTGAACACATTTCATTTTGAATGGGTAGTAAAAACATATTGAGCTGAAACCATAACCTGCCAAAGCTGTTTGATTCATCTCATTTGATTTGTGAGATCACTTGACAGCCCGCTGTGGAAGAATATCCTCAGGTAAAAGTGCCACAATGTCAAAATACTGATTTTGTAATGTATTATTTTGCTCCAGATCTTTTGCAGATATAACATCTTGGTCTGAGTGAGTCCTTTGAGACACTGTTGCAAAGCGCTGTGGAAATAAACCTGAAATGACTCAACCAGAAACTGCATCAACAGAAAATGAGGAGCAGCCACAGTGTTTGACTGACAAATGCTCTCCGGGGAGTTCAGTGCAGAAAGAGCAATGAGCCCCATTGCAGCAAATATGGAGCCAAAATAAAAAAATAAAAAATATCACAAGGAACGTACATTCCCACTTTAAATGTAAATACAAGAAGGTGCACTTCTTGCCAATGTTTTTTTCCTGGGCTGGCTCTTCCAAAGTCCCCAACTGCATATTCTTAAGTCAGGGGGAAAAAAAGCATCTCTCCTCTTTATTGATTGTGGACTCGGGCTTATGCTCTCCCTGAATTGCCCATTTCATTATGCTTCGCTCTCAGTTCATTGGTTTAAAGGCATGTGGCTCCGAGGAGGGACATGTTTAGCTTATTGCTTTGGCGGGATGAAGCTGCGCTGGCTTATTGCTGGAGTCTGGAGGTCCGAGCTGTTCAGCAGCAGAGGTACACAGACGTCTGTATTGTTCTAGACCCCACTGAAACCAGTATTACTTACAGCTGGCAGTACTGGGTGGAAAAGAAACTCGGAAGACTCTCTAGCTGCATTGGATTCCACAGTGTGCATAAACGCTAGTGTGAACCAAATATATTTATGGGATGTAACGATGCATCGTGAATCGGTTCAAAATCAATTTGAATGTGTGAAGAGTACAACCGGTTGAGGTAAAAAATGAATCGCGATGCAATTTTTAAACAGCACAGGGCGTGACACTAATTAACATTACACAGCAGATAAGGTTATGGTGCGTTCTCTTTGTCTTGTAATCGCGACTAGTAGCTCGAGTGTGACGTCACATCCATGTCGGAAAACGAGTAACCGTGGGTTGTTGCGTTCTTTTTGTCACACAATACTACGAGTCGGAGAAAAGATGGATTTTTGTAACATTTTTAGTAACATTTAGGATTCTATTCACCCAGTTATTGACATATTACACACATATATTTCACAGTTTGATACATGAAAATTACGTTTTGATTAACATTAACGTTCGGCTACTGCTCTGCTTTCTGTTCAAGACTCGGCTTAAAGCCGTTGTTGTCATATAGTAACCGAGCGTCTCTAGCCAATTTCAGCTGCACAAGCTACAAAATAACTAATCAGGCGGTATTTAACTCCTAATAAGACTGTAGAGACATGTCTATAGGTAGCAGTATACAGCACTATGTTTAACTCCTAATAAGACTGTAGAGACATGTCTATAGGTAGCAGTATACAGCACTATGTTTAACTCCTAATAAGACTGTAGAGACATGTCTATAGGTAGCAGTATACAGCACTATGTTTAACTCCTAATAAGACTGTAGAGACATGTCTATAGGTAGCAGTATACAGCACTATGTTTAACTCCTAATAAGACTGTAGAGACATGCCTATAGGTAGCAGTATACAGCACTATGTATACCACTTCTTCATTTGGTTACAACAAAGACAAAAGTGCTCGAAAATTGTAGAAAACCACAATGTTTACTACGTGTGATGCACGACGTAGCCATCTTTGAAAGTGAACCCGGGGTCCTCTGAGTTCAGACGACTTGACGAGTTGTATATACGACCTCGATGGCGTTCTTTTTGCAACTTCCGGTTCGTAACTCCGGAAAACAACTCGTAAATCGACTTCGGTGGACAAAAAGAACGCACCATTAGCCTACAGTTAGCTATGGCATTAGCTTGCTTAAACAAAACACGTTAAAATGCTGACAGCTAAATTGTGTAAAGTGTGACTGTATTTCACTGATGTAAAACATGGGTCCAGTATTTCCCCTGGTGATATGGGGCAAATGAATCGCTCATAATCTGTGTTCACGTTCACTTCGCCCATTAGCGTCAATACACATAGACCTGCTGCTAGTCTCCTAAAGAGGAGTGGGACACAGAGACAGGAAGTTACTCTGATTTGGGGCGTCTCGCTTTTGGAATAATGTGATTGGATTAATTCACAAGATGTGCAATGCCATTCCAGCAATGACTGATGGGTAATCTTGCTGGTCAACTTCAGCGAACTGATGTTGCCCAACAGATGCCCTCAGACCTTTCCACCTGTCCCAGTCCCCTGACATTTCTGATCCAGCCACATAGTCACCTGCTTCTCATTTCCCTAATCAGCCTGGCAGTATATTTACAATGCTGCACCCACACCTTGCCGGATTGTCACTGTTGTTTCATGCTTTGCTTTCCAGACATCTGCACCTAAACCTGTACGTAACAAGAATTTGTACTGCACCTTTTTCCTGCCCAGTCCTGTTCGCCTGTGTACTCTCTGTTACTTCTGTTTGGACTTTCTACCCATGTCAGAAAGCTTCTGTATCATCTTCTTTTTGTCAATAAATCACTGAACTCTTCCTGTCCTCCTGGACTACTTGCCTTTAGGTTCTTCCCTTGTTGCGTTCAACTCACCCGCTTGACAGATAAAGTGACTAATCCTTTCGCCATCACTAAGAATTAGTGTCAAGATAACTCCCCTAAGCAGTATTTCCAAAATCTCACATTACGGAACTTTGCAGCAGATTTCTGTCACATTGTGTTCGCTTTATTGTAGCCCCTATACAGTACTAAAGGCAACATTGCAACAGTAAATTACAGCAAAAGATATAATAGGGGGCAAAGATAGTTTTAAAGAAGCCCCATTTTCCAGATTTAGTCACAGCTCTAAATCTTACATCTTCAGTTTCAGCACATTGTTACGAGTTATACGGCTCTCATTAACCTTGTTTCCAGCAGCAGCAGGCAGCTGTTTTCAGCAACATACCCAGTGTTCCCTTCCTGCCAAAGACCAAACTGCAGACTGATAAAGTCAGCTTGTAAAGAAAGTGGAACATCTAGAGCCAGATATTTTATATTTTGCAGCTGTTTGTGCTGCAACCTAATGAGCAGGAAAAAGAATGACGCTTATTTCAAAGCCATAGCGCCTAGTTTTATGATGGATTTTAAGTAATGACAACTTTCGGCACATCCACGAGACGTAAGCTTTCGCGCAGATGATCGCGCACTTACTTCTAATGCGTTACAAAACCAATTACTAACCTGTTCGAAAGCAGTAAGGTGACATCCGTGTCTGACCTCAGTCCCTTTTCTTTTTTCAGCGCTCTCCAACGAGGAAAAGCCACATCATTGGTTATCCGTGTTTGTCTTCGCCGTCAGTCACTTTCTTTTTCTGAATTTCAGTCCGTTTGCTAAATGTGTAGGTCTTTTCTTAGCAAGACAATCACCGACTGATACATTTCGTTGGGTTTTAAGCCGTGCCTTCACCTGTTGCAGCAGTCCTCTTTGTCTCCGAATGCTGAACACTGCTGTTGTCCTTTCTCAGCTGTGACGTAAAATGCATCACTCGAGCTGCTGCGTGTTAAAGTCTCCAGACTGCACCATTTTGTAAACAACGCCATACTGCGAAATACAAAAACAGACTTTTTTGGAGCCGATCGGCTTAATTAGCTTTGTATCAACTCATTTGGCAATGACTTGAATATAACAGATGTTCTTTAATGAAAAAACAATAGTCGCACACTATAGCTTTAAAGGGCCCACGGCATGAAAACTTCACTTTATGAGGTTTTCTAACATTAATATGCATTCCCCCAGCCTGCCTATGGTCCCCCAGTGGCTAGAAATGGTGATTGGTGTAAACCGAGCCCTGGGTATCCTGCTCTGCCTTTGAGAAAATGAAAGCTCAGATGGACCAATCAGGAATCTTCTCCTTATGAGGTCATAAGGAGCAAGGTTACCTCCCCTTTCTCTGCTTTGCCCACCCAGAGAATTTGGCCCACCCATGAGAGAGAGAGACATCATGGCTTTCAAACGAGCAAAGTGGCAGTTGGTCAAGGCCACACCCCACCCTCCACCTTGCCCCCCCCCCCTCCTCCTCAATAGCTACAGACACAGAAATGGTACATCCTAAGGAAAGCTCATTGAGGGACTGGCTCTAGTGGCTGTAATTCTGCACCAAGGCTGAATTTCGGGAAAGACACTTCAGATACAGTATTAGGGGACCACTAAGGTCTATATAAAAGAGACTTCATATACAGTATTAGGGGACCACTAAGGTCTATATAAAAGAGACTTCAGATACAGTATTAGGGGACCACTAAGGTCTATATAAAAGAGACTTCAGATACAGTATTAGGGGACCACTAAGGTCTATATAAAAGAGACTTCAGATACAGTATTAGGGGACCACTAAGGCCTATATAAAAGAGACTTCAGATACAGTATTAGAGGACCACTAAGGTCTATATAAAAGAGACTTCAGATACAGTATTAGAGGACCACTAAGGCCTATATAAAAGAGACTTCAGATACAGTATTAGGGTACCATTAAGGCCTATATAAAAGAGACTTCAGATACAGTATTAGGGGACCACTAAGGTCTATATAAAAGAGACTTCAGATACAGTATTAGGGGACCACTAAGGCCTATATAAAAGAGACTTCAGATACAGTATTAGGGGACCACTAAGGTCTATATAAAAGAGACTTCAGATACAGTATTACGGGACCACTAAGGTCTATATAAAAGAGACTTCAGATACAGTATTACGGGACCACTAAGGTCTATATAAAAGAGACTTCAGATACAGTATTAGGGGACCACCAAGGTCTATATAAAAGAGACTTCAGATACAGTATTAGGGGACCACTAAGGTCTATATAAAACAGACTTCAGATACAGTATTAGGGGACCACTAAGGTCTACAGGTCTATAAGGTCTAAGGTCTATATAAAAGCATCCAAAGAGCACCATGTCATGGGACCTTTAAGCTAAATTGTTTTAATCATGTCTCTTGGGATGACACCTTTTGTGATTCTACCCTCCACGTGTAAAGCTATCATTTTGTCTAGATGATCTAGACTTGTGTGAAAATTCAGCATTAGTGAACAAGCAGCAGACACCCCCATTCATTTCAAAAGGGAGATTTGAGCTCTCAACATTTTCACTCACAAGTGTTTCATGATGAATCATTACTGGCAAATAACAAGGCCAATCTGAAAGAAATAAACAATTTGCACAATATAATTATCAGAAAAAAATGTAAATTACATCTAATTTAGTATCACGTTATTCCGCCAGCTGTATTCCCACCAGTCTTTTTGAGTATAAGTCTGTGCTCCCAATGATCATCCACTCACCATGTGATTACAATACACTTTTAAAGCCTCATAATACCTCTTCATATTCCTCTTTTTTCTTCTTGTGGTCAAAGTGTAATTGTCTTCCCCCCCACCCCCATGTCCCTTACAGTACATGTCTCGTTTCCTTCTCCCTCGCCCCTAATTTTCATTCCCCCTCACAATTTTCTCATCTACATTTTCCCTCGCTTCCTATCTCTCCTCGGCCTCCGGCCCCTCCATCAGTGATTACACATTACCCTGAAGTAATTAAGCTAAGAACGCAGACGGGGATTCAGGTCATAAATAAACAACTGCAAGTGATATTAAACTATCGGGGAGAGTGTTGGCGGGTGGAAACACATCGTCAGGAGTTTAAGATGTACTCTGGCCGAGCAGCACTTCTGACTTCCCACAAATTGTCTCTATGGCAAACACGACAGCGTTGGAAAGTCTTTTTTTATATTTTGCTGAAGATTATCAAGCCTTTAGATGATACAGAGTAATCGGCATCATTATATTCTTACTGGTTGTATGCTTATATATGCCGTATAATACTTTCACAAAGAAAATAAATGCAAACACATACATGACTGCCAACTCCAAAAATAGCTTTTAAAATGACCTTTTTTTTTAAGATCTCGAATGACAGCATTGCCATTTATTCAGACACTTAAAACAACATATCCTGCTAATTCCTGCTGACAAGCAACCTGTTGTGGTAATGTACGTCATTGCATACCACTCTTAGTAGCAAAGGTGCAAGTAGCGCAATGCTAGAAATGTTTTTAGCAGAGGTAGCAGTAAATGGTTGGGTCGGCAAAGCATGTTACTACACAGAGTTTCGTACATGGATGGACAGATTCTCACCAAATTACATTACATTACATTACTTTTCATAAAAAAAATTAAATAAAAATGGTTTAGCATACATTCAGGTGTGTTGTTTTCAAAGAAAACTTCCAACCAGTGATTTATGTGATTCAGCGACTAATGCACACATGTTATGTTACAGGGTAATTTTATAGAGCTGATGAGAAATTCCGTAAAGAAGCAAAATTATCTATCACCAAAAATAGCAAAGTATATATGACAGTAAAAATAGCTATCCGGTTCTCCATCATCTTGCTCTTCTCTCTCATCCTTCTTGTAGCGGGTCCATTAAAATCATAATGAGTTGCTGTTTTTGGAGACTGAGATTGGGAGAGTAATTCATTCTCGTTGCTGAAGCTAAATAATTGAAAAGGTGAAGGAGTTTTTGGGAAGGAGGCTGTGGTTGGTGTCTGGGCTCAAGCTGGTACGTACAGTTACTCCTCCGGTTTAGAGAGGACAGTTATTGTCGTTCAAAACTTAAACTTTCGTCTAACTCATCAATCAAAAATCAAATCATTATTAGCTAAGGTTTTTGGAATGTGTGCCATCATCACATTTTAAAGGTTGTACCTTTAGAAAGGATGTTCTCAAGGGTGTAATTTTCATTTCAGAAGTTTACTGGAAATGTCTCTTCATGTAGATTAGAGACTTTACCAAGATAATTGTCATTTTATCTTTGTTGAAATAGTAAGGTGTTCAAATGTTACTGTCCAGTACAGGATTATGTGCCAATTAAGCTAAATATGGACACAAAACCCCAGGCACATGTTTCAGCTTTTCAGAGAAACCAAAGCAAACAGAAGGAAACCTGCTTTGAGAAAATACAGATGCAAGTTTCAGGGGGGGTGGCACGTCTGTTATATGGCTGTACATTATACCTTTATTTACCGTGTGGAGGTCTTTACCACATCAGGTGTGAAGTTAGGTCTCTGGATAGGAGTTGCTTAAATTCACAAGAGAGCTCGCATGTGGCATTCACCAGAGCCAGGTTTTCTACAGACAGACCGACATAAGACTGTGTTAAATGGTGTCATGCTACATGAACAATGGCTCGATTAGTCTATAAAGCAAGCAGCCCTGAGGAAGACAAAATAATAGTGTTATAGGTGTCAAGTTGGAGGCTTGGACCCAAGTGCAAAAACGCAAGGAGTAAGCAGCAGTTTGAATAAATAATAACGGAAGGAATGGGGAAAAAATTCCAGGAACACAAAATCGGCAAAACACAGGATGGAGCACTACACGCAAGGCTGACAATGGAAGACACAGACGCAGAAAGCACACAGCCTAAATACACATTTAAACAAGGGTGAAACAAGAGACAGGTAACACAAGGCCTGCGGATATGAAGGTAAATATGGTGCAAAAGGTGAGAGCTTGTAGAATACAATGTGAGAACTTGAAGAACAAAAAATCTGAACTTGTATGATAAATAAATAAAATTTGCAATTGTAAAAAATATTCACACACGTGATCTGAATTTGAGGTAATACGAAGAAAAAAACACGAGAGCTTGTAAAAAAAATTTGCACTGGTAGAAAATGTTTACACACCTGTATTCTGAATGTGAAATCACAGAGAAAATATTCACAAATGTGTAGATTGATATTGAATAGCAAGCTAACGTTAGCTAACTAGCAGCCAGCCCGCTTCTAAAGAAATACCTTTTAATTGTCTAAACATTCCGGATTATTTTGTAGCATGGAAGCTTGGTGGAATAGCATGCTAGCGTTAGCCAACTACAACAAGCCCCCGGGCTGGAGTTTGAGATCATGTAACGACATTTTGAGGCAGTATTAGGAAATTGTAAAAAACTTAAATTAGCCCACAGGCTAGTTAGGGGGCTTTCCACACTTGCCTCATTTAGTTTGGTTGAATGGCACTAGAGCTGGTTTGCCCCCTTGGTGCAGTTCGTTTAGGCAGGTGTGAATGTAGCAATCGCACTCGGATGTGCACCAAAAGCGGACCAAACAAGCCTCTGTACGCTGTCAATCGAACTCTGGAGTGGTTTGTTTGGGATCCCACCTCGAACCGCACCAACTGTGTACTTTCCAAGTCTGAGCTAAACGGCTCCTGTAGTCAGGTGTGCTTTGCAATCTGTGATGCGGCAGAACGTGCAAACTGTAGCAGCTTGCAATGTTTCTCTCACAGAAATAGACTGCGGTCAAGCTGGCCGACACTCACATTTTCTGAGGTCAAACCAGCCGCCGCTAAAGTTGGAGGCAGACACCGGCAGAGCAGAGCGAAGTCTCGGTGACCAGAGCAGACGGAGTAACAATATGTGATTATTCAAATGAAATGAGCTGGTTTGAGCATGGAGATGCAAGAAAGATGCATTAGTCCAGAGCCCAAGACCTTCTTCCTGTATTTACTTTCTTGCTCCCGCCCCAGACACATCTAACCAATAAGCGGAGTGTTCCAGGTGTGAAACCAAACCAAACCAACGGGGAAATCGACTGATTCGGACCAAAGCAAAGGAACTGTAGGTGTGAAAACGCCCTTAGCTACCAAACAATGTTTTGGACAAGAGTACAACAGGACCTCCATACCATCTTCGGTCTAGCCCGATTGATTTGACGCAACTGTGAAGCCTCTGTTGTGTTTAGATCTGACAGTGTTGCATTCTGTCTTGTCTCATCATTCGCTCCCTTTTCTGACATCTCATTTCACTTTAAGGAGTACGTGAAGTGCTGTTGATAAAGGAGCAGGACTTAAAGTATTTATAGTGCAGCACAACACGTCCACAGAGTTTAATATGGGATCAGTGCTGTGAGCCGGCGGTGGCTCTCAATCACAGGCCCCCGGTGGAAACATCAATCAGCGCTCCGACAGTGAGTGAAGGATTTACTCAGAGTTTAGACTGTTTAGACAGACAAGCCAGACCCAGATTTATTGAGCGCTATGACAAAAGTTGCAGGGAAGGAATATACTAGAATCTGCCCCTATTTCACTATTTCACTCGAATTTGTGAAGCAGCGGCAGCAGACTGGTGGACAGCTATATGAGATTCGAAACAAAATAGGTGTGAGCACCATTTACATTTACATCTCTTAGAAATCACATAAATAACCAGAAAAATGCGGCGTTTTCTTGTGATTGTTGGGGGCAAAAATCCTTGAGTATGCGGCACGATTTCTTAAAAATGCAATGGAATATGCAGGATATTTATACAGTTTTATGCATCTTATTGCAAAAACTGCGGTTTGAAAAAGTGATTCCCCCCCAACACCCTGCTTTTCGATGATGTTCACGTCGCATCATTACGTCACTTCATAACGTTCCCGTGGCAACAGGAGAAAATGGCTGCTCTTGTGTGAAGTAAACGCAAAATTTTTCAACTTTCTGCTAAGATATATGTGACTTTTTTGCAACGAAAATGCAGGGATTATGAAATCATGCAAGCGCCGCATATTTTGCGCGGAAATCTGCAATTTATGCGGCGAAAGTGCGGTTTATTTATGCGGTGTAAGTGCGGCCCCCACAAAAATATGCAGACTTTGGCTGATTATGCATTGAATTATGTGATCGCATAATCGTGTTTTTCTGGAGGAACTGAAATAAGAATGTTTGTCACCGAAATTTGCTCCACAGCGACACAAGTGTTTTTCAATTTTTGTTTTGTCAGGTTCAGAGTTTCTCTTGTTACCTGTACTTGCACTTGTACTTGTACTTGAGGCCAAAGGGCAAGGAGCTAAACAGTTCCTGTGGCATGTTCAATCTCAAAAGGGTGTGCACCGATTTCCTATGATTATCTGGGTTGAACACGTTTCTTCGAGACAGTGTCAAACCGTGAGCGACAGGCTTCGAAGTTATGTTTTCTCTCGTTGAGTGGCTGTGTCACAGGTCATACCCAATCCTACCAACGTGGACGTAAACTCGTGGTAATTAAAAGGGCAGTGTGCTTGTACACACAAAGGGTGTTCAGTGCACCCCTGTTTTCAGTTTAAATAAAACAAGTTGCAACATTTTGTCGGGGCTGAACGTGCCCCTGTTTTCATGTCATCGCTGATGTCATGGAATAGACCAAGTGTATTAAGGGTGGGGCTGTATTGGGTTAAAGATACTATGGTTATGATTAGGATAATTTGTTGTTACAGGCTTTGCATGTGAAGTGGTGATACATATCAAAGTATGCTGCTTATACTGATGATGTTAAATGGCATAGATAACTCACTGTCACCTGGCTGGTTTCAGTGAGAAATCTGTACAACCCTGAGTGAATGCACACATTGTAATGAACTGTTGGGAAACTGTCAAGCATGAACTGATGGATTGCAACAGGAAGGGAAAAGAAATGGATTGATATCAGGACTAATTGATGGACACGGTATAATATTGGGGAACCTGCTGGGAAAGACATCATTGAACGTATACATAAGAAGTATCTTCTAAAGTTACTTGGGAGTAACAGGAATAATAGAGAGAGAGAATTTAGTTTTCCTTTGTTTTTTTTCTCCTGCTAATCTCCTGCTCCACACTCCAGTCCAGTAGGTGGCAGTAACATTCATTCAACAGGTTTTGGGGATTTGTGCAAGGAGGCTGAAAGAGTTTAGCATGTCCTTATGTCACGCAGAAAATGTACACCGAAAAAAGCAAGACATGGTGACACAATTCCAGAAAACAGGACCAGAGGGTAATGTTAAAAGTAGCCTATGTTACAGTGTGGAGACAGTGGTCAAGGACAGAAATTGTTTGTAAGTTTTTGAAGAACGACTGGAATGGAAAGACGGCTTTATGGGTAAATGGACACTGAGGGAGAGTCAAACCTTAAAGGTCCCATGGCATGACAATTTCACTTTATAAGGTTTTTTAACATTAATATGCGTTCCCCCAGCCTGCCTATGGTCCCCCAGTGGCTAGAAATGGTGATAGGTGTAAACCGAGCCCTGGGTATCCTGCTCTGCCTTTGAGAAAATGAAAGCTCAAATGGACCAATCAGGAATCTTCTCCTTATGAGGTCATAAGGAGCAAGGTTACCTCCCCTTTCTCTGCTTTGCCCGCCCAGAGAATTTGGCCTTCCCATGAGAGAGAGAGAGACATCATGGCTTTCAAACGAGCAAAGTGGCAGTTGGTCAAGGCCACACCCCCACCCTCCACCTTGCCCCCCCCCTCTCTCCTCCTCAATAGCTACAGACACAGAAATGGCACATACTAAGGAAAGCTCATTGAGAGACTTGCTCTAGTGGCTGTAATTCTGCACCAAGGCTGAATTTCGGGAAAGAGACTTCAGATACAGTATTAGGGACCACTAAGGTCTATATAAAAGAGACTTCATATACAGTATTAGGGGACCACTAAGGTCTATATAAAAGAGACTTCAGATACAGTATTAGGGGACCACTAAGGTCTATATAAAAGAGACTTCAGATACAGTATTAGGGGACCACTAAGGTCTATATAAAAGAGACTTCAGATACAGTATTAGGGGACCACTAAGGCCTATATAAAAGATACTTCAGATACAGTATTAGGGGACCACTAAGGTCTATATAAAAGAGACTTCAGATACAGTATTAGGGGACCACTAAGGTCTATATAAAAGAGACTTCAGATACAGTATTAGGGGACCACTAAGGTCTATATAAAAGAGACTTCAGATACAGTATTTGGGGACCACTAAGGTCTATATAAAAGAGACTTCAGATACAGTATTAGGGGACCACTAAGGTCTATATAAAAGAGACTTCAGATACAGTATTAGGGGACCACTAAGGTCTATATAAAAGAGACTTCAGATACAATATTAGGGGACCACTAAGGTCTATATAAAAGAGACTTCAGATACAATATTAGAGGACCACTAAGGTCTATATAAAAGAGACTTCAGATACAGTATTAGGGGACCACTAAGGCCTATATAAAAGAGACTTCAGATACAGTATTAGGGGACCACTAAGGCCTATATAAAAGAGACTTCAGATACAGTATTAGGGGACCACTAAGGTCTATATAAAAGAGACTTCAGATACAGTATTAGGGGACCACTGAGGTCTATATAAAAGAGACTTCAGATACAGTATTAGGGGACCACTGAGGTCTATATAAAAGAGACTTCAGATACAGTATTAGGGGACCACTGATGTCTATATAAAAGAGACTTCAGATACAGTATTAGGGGACCACTGAGGTCTATATAAAAGAGACTTCAGATACAGTATTAGGGGACCACTAAGGTCTATATAAAAGAGACTTCAGATACAGTATTAGGGGACCACTGAGGTCTATATAAAAGAGACTTCAGATACAGTATTAGGGGACCATTGAGGTCTATCTAAAAACATCCAAAGAGCACCATGCCATGGGACCTTTAAGGAGGCAGATAAAGCAACATTGAGAATGCCAACTGCCGTAAAACTAGAAAGAAGTTGTCTTTTGCCACTTGGGGGCAGCTCTACCAGTGTAACTTTGTAAATGGTGAGTTGATTTGACGCAAGTTCAAGTTTTCTTTTACAAATATGAATTGATTGTTTTGGGTTGCCTCCAAAGACATCCAGCAGATACAAAACACCCGTATCATCCCTGGAGAGGAGCGTGTGGCCACCTGATGAATGTAAGTCTAATATTCACACTCCTTTTACCTCTGGTTGGTTGCCAACAACTCCTGAGAAAAATATATGGCTGCTAGATGTTTCACTTTCTTCACCAGCTAGTCACTACTTTCTTCTTTGCATCGCTGCTTTTCCGTGTTGGGCAGGGAGCGGGTTTATTGAAGATTGTCGCTGAAAACAGTAATTTAGAAATAGTTTTAGTTTCCATGCTCATTCACGGTATGGTTTAGTATCAGTGCTGTAATCAACCGTAGGAGCTAAAGGAGACTAAAAAGCTCTATAGAACTCAGTGATACTGCAGACTATGGTGATTTCTCTATGTGCTTATCAATCCCAGTGTTTTCAGTTTTCACATTGCGATTTTGATCATGCACAACAAAACATGCAAGAATGAAATCCCCCTTCCAACCATGGATACAGTGCCACTTGGCGAGGCATGCCAGAACACTTAATTGTCTCTTATGATGCTTTACTTAGTTCAAAATACTCCCATTTTAGGTATATAATATATGGTCTACTGGTGAAGTAGCATTGATCACTTTGAGGGGGGGTACATTTTGTCCCTACCAGGGATAAAAATAATTCAGCAGAGGCAGTGATATGCATCCCACCCCCCACCCCCCACAGCATATCGCAATCCTGCACATAGTCATTAAATCCATTGCTCCAGTGATTTGGCAGGGCCAGTCAAAACAGCTGTTTTGTTTGTAAAAATATTGAAGAGTAGCTCATATTCCCACCATCATTGACAGACATAATATTCATGTTCAATTTCTAGATCCCTCAAAAATCAATGTGTTCCTCCCTCTTGTATCTCATATTGTTGCATATTGACACCTACACACATAAAGGTACCCACAGATATTTTGCGACATCAAACAGCCGTTGAACACTTTTTCTGGGAGGATTCCAGGTATGAATGTGTTAGTGGAGGAATATAAAGCGAGGTGTTGCTGGAGAAAAAGTCTCTGAAGCCGTTCAGCTTTCAGGATTTAGACTTTACAAGCAGTTTAAGTTGCTGTCATCTTTAAGAGGTACCTTGTGTTACCTTCTCCCTGCTGAATTAAACACTTCTTTTACATCTCTACATATCCTTTGCGTCTACCTCCTCTAATGTTCTAATTCCAAGAGGAAAATCTACTTTCCTGAGCTTCTTACCTCTGTATTTTGACATGAGGATTGACCCAAATTGCTGCGAGACTTTGTGCAAATGGTGAAAACGAGTGACTAGGCGAGGTTTGGAATTGTTTGAGGCAAACTTAACTTCGGTTAAAATTGTGGCCGTCTGGCAGAGCAATTGTGGCCCATAATTTCTGCTTCTGTCATTTTCTGGAAAGGCTCAAAAGGCATATGTGATCAGCTTAGTCATTGCTTTAAGCAGCTGTCGACAAGATCAGTAAATTATTAAAGTATTTAAAATTGTCTGCCCTTAAGATCTGAATGGACAAATCAGCTGGTATTTTAAAACATGGCAGCTGTTAGAGAAACCTCATCCTAAATTATCCACCAAAATCATGTTCTGGTGAGAATTAGGCTGTGCACTTTCATCTGATTTGTACAATGCCTTGTATAATGTATGGCACACCAGAACTGGCCCCATGTAGTGTGTTTTGGTGTTGACATTGGCCCAATGCTGGTCAAAGAGCTGCTAAAGGTGAGAAGAGGTGTTAAAATAGTTGAAACCCTGAGGTGTAGTGGTGTGTATACACAGTATTCTATACAACGCCTACTGAGCAGGGGGGTTGGCGTAGACTTACCTTAAAATAGTCAGAGATACATATCACTGTCCATCTTGCGGAGCAAGGCTGCAACCAATCAGGTTGCAATTGTTTGAGTAGTCTCGCATTAGCAGACCTTCCTCCACAGCGCTCTGGAGGAGGGTCTGGCTACACCACACAGCATTCCGGGATGGGACAAAAACGTGCTCTAGTTTATTGGCATTTCTTTAAACCAATCACAATCGTCCTTGGCAGTGCTAAGCACTGGCTCAGGTACGGTGCCCCTGCAAAATAGCCTCGGGAAGGAACTTGTTTTGGTGGAACATGTGTACGTTCAAAAGTAGTTTTAGTCGTGCAACAGAAAACTCAGATTGGACAGATAGTCTAGCTAGCTGTCTGGATTTACCCTGCAGAGATCTGAGGAGCAGTTAACCAAATCCTCACAAATCCTGGATCTTCAGGATCTTTTATATAGACCTTAGTGGTCCCCTAATACTGTATCTGAAGTCTCTTTTATATAGACCTTAGTGGTCCCCTAATACTGTATCTGAAGTCTCTTTTATATAGACCTTAGTGGTCCCCTAATACTGTATCTGAAGTCTCTTTATTTAGACCTTAGTGGTCCCCTAATACTGTATCTGAAGTCTCTTTTACATAGACCTTAGTGGTCCCCTAATACTGTATCTGAAGTCTCTTTTATATAGACCTTAGTGGTCCCCTAATACTGTATCTGAAGTCTCTTTTATATAGACCTTAGTGGTCCCCTAATACTGACTTCAGAAACAGTATTAGGGAACCACTAAGGTCTATATAAAAGCATCCAAAGAGCACCATGTCATGAGACCTTTAATGGTCTTCTTCTCTGGGATGATAAATACTGTATGTCAACAGTAAAGACCTGCAACCTGGCATGCAGTCCGTCTTGGTGCAGGATTGAGTACATGTTGAAACGGTGTATTTTTAACCTTGCATGTACAATACAAGTAGTTATGTAGATCGATTCCTGGCGCTTTTTTTTTTTTTCACTGTTCCGTTTCACTGTAAAAACTGCTTTTCTGTGATAGTCTCCCCATAATCCTTTTTCCTTGCTGTGCAAGTTTTCATGCACGAGGTACATTTTGCATTCATGCCTGCATGCTAGAAAATGTAAAACGAAGTCTCTAATTCCCTGGGGGTGTAAACACAGGTGTTTGTTTTGTCTGTATGGACAACTGCAGCGCTGCTCTTTAGTCTGCTCAGCCCTCCAGCGAGTCTCAGGAAGAACAAAATCCTAATGAAGGGTTGAGTAATTACTCCTCTTAATATAGACGTTATAATGGGATTAAACAATCCCAGGTCCCCCCCCCCCTCCCCCCACATCCCCATCCCCATCCCTTCCCCACTGGACTCTTCTCTGGAAGTCTTGATCTGTGTTCACTGTTTATTTCAGGCTGTCTTTGTGAATCAGTTGTTGAGACAGTGACCTCTCGAGGGCCAGTCAGCCGGACTCTGTGTGTGTGTGTGTGTGTGTGTGTGTGTGTGTGTGTGTATGTGTGTGTGTGTGTTCATGTGTGCGTGCATTTGCACCAGACAGCATGTGTAGAGTTTGTACAGTAGGCGATTCTACTTGAATGTTTTTCTCTCTTTTTTTTCTCTGCATTCGCTGCGATTATGTGTGCAGAGATTTGTTTTGTGTGTGTGTGTGTGTGTTTGTTTGTGTGGAACAGCATGTGACTAAACAACAGAAAGTGAACATGGCAGCTGCCATGCTGCACAAACTCCCACACTTTAGACAAACCACACACACAAACAGACACACACAAACACACTCACGCACAGACACTATAGTTGTGAGGACTTTTCTTTTGGCATGCTACAGCACAGCACTACCCACGCCAAAATTATTAATCATGAGTCCATTAAGAAATAAAAAATCACAAACTATTTTGATATTTGATTACTGGTTTAGCACATGACAAATTTTCTGACATTGTGTTGACTATGTATTTGTTTGATTAATAGGAAGAAGAAAATCGCTTATTAAATGCTCGAGAATATTAGAGCCTACAAAATGTGGGGTTCTTTTTGAAAAAAGCCCAAACATTACTTGATTCCAGCTTCTCAAATATGAACATTTCATGCTTTTCTTCGTCTTATGTGCCAGTTAACTGAATGTGTTTGGATGCTGGACTGCTTGTCAGACAAAATGAGCAATTTAAAGAAATTATGAAGGCCCTTTTCCACTTTTTTCTGACATCTTATAGCCCAATGTAGTTGCTTCAAAGAAAATAATCAGCAGATTATCAATAATTAAAATAATAACTAGCTGCAGCCCTAATTCTATCCTCCAAGTCTTAATTTTAAAAGAGCTTTAAAGTGCTCATATTTGGCTAATTTTCAGGTTGTATTTTTTGTATTTAGAGGTTATATCAGAATAGGTTTACATGGTTTAATTTAAAAAAAAAAAAAAAATTTTGTTGTTCTGCACATTGCTTCAGCTCTTCTTTTCGCCCTGTGTGTTGAGCTCTCTGTTTTAGCTACAGAGTGAGGCATCTCGCTTCTGTCTTAGAATGTCCTAGGTAAGGACTACTAGCCAGTCAGAAGCAGAGTATGAGGGTGTGCCATGCTAGCAGCTAGGCGAGCATTATAACGTGTGTTAGAGAGTCACGCACGTTTGTCTCTGAAGTAAAGGCTGGACTACAAAAGAGCTGTTTGGAGCAGTTTGGGAACAGTGTTTTCTGTTGGAGATGGTAAGTCCCTTTGGGGGGGACTTTGGGCTTTTTCACTTTGTAAACCTATTACATGCACAAAAAAGATATATAACACAATAAAGGAAAGTGAAAAAGCCAAAAAGCACAATACGAGCACTTTAAAGAAATGAGGCTGGACAAAATGCCCTCACTTTTTAAAAATGAAACTCCAAAACACACTGAAGAACTAAACCTGTCCTCACAAAGATAGAATTGTATCAACACGCACACATACACGCATTCAGAGGCTTGTGTAGTCCTAACTTGTGAGGACATTGCTGTGCTCTACATTCAGCTTGCCTGACCCAGCATATCCAACCTTAACATTAACACCGTGCTACTGGCCTTTCTGTTCCCCTCTCATCTCCAGCCGAGCGGGGAAAGACGGCAGTTGTCACTGCACGGGGGAAAAAAAAGGATGAGAGAAACTGATGAGAGAGCCGTCTCTGCTGCACACATCTTCCCTGGTTATGGTGGAGAATCTTGATTACAGCCCTTGCTTTAATAAAAAAAAACTTTCTGGTGAAACAGCAGCAACACACTTCATTACATCTGATGTCTTCGGAGCCGAAAAACCTGGAATCGTTTATCTTCTAGAAGCAACAAAAGCAGCAGTACTGTATTTAAAATTCTGGTCAGGATCCTCAAGAAGTCACTATTTTATATTCGGTTTAAGGTGGGTGTAAACCTTGCTTGACTGATCAGGCGGTCTCCTGTTGGGTCCGTTTTAACCCAACCCTGGAGTGTTTTATTAGATGGTTCGGTTGGTTTAGGGTGGTGTGAAAGCCCATTTGAATTCTGGTGCAGACCAAACAACCAAACTGTGGTTCCCCTTGAAACAGGGGTCTTAGTTCGCCTTCAAGTGCTCTAGTTCGGTTCACTTTAGGTGAGAACGCGATCTGACCCAAATACAGGAAGTGAGCCCAAAAACGTCCTTAAACTAAAAGTTTTCACTTCAGTTACTGTCATACGTCTATAACGTGGACTATGAAAAAACGTAATTATATCCGCTGATACTCCATAAAAGTTTGATCATTTATGTGGATAATATTTTACACCTTTCATACTAAATAATAATAATAATAACTGTTTAATTCGCAGGCTACTTAACTTCTGTTAAACATGAGAGTGTAAAATTAATGAAAAATCCACTTAGAAAATAGGCTACATTCAGCCATCTGTTTCCCACAGATTATTTATCTTACTCACTGTGCGAAAAAATGATCGGGATGGAAAATGCACTTGTTTCTGTGAGTGTGTAGTTGTTAAGGCTCAGACATCCATGGTGTACAGGAGGCGGGACGCACGGGTCTATCCATGAACAAACGCAGTGTCGGGTGGACAAACTCATGTGATGCGTAATTGGTCCCGTGGATGATGTGTATGTAAGTGAACAATGTGTAAGAAATTAACCCAACCCGGGCCACCAAACACTGGGCCGAATGCAGCAGCTTCACAGCGCTGTTTGGATTATAAACAGAATGTGGAAAAGTGGTAGGAAAATTGGCATAGCCTTTACGTTTTAACCACTTCTTACACTTATGTTGTGTAGAACATCGTCTATTTGTCTTAATTCTGCACACATTTCTGTTACTGTATTTACTGTTTTATTATTTCATTAATGCGTGGCCCAGCAGATCCTGGGTAGGAAATATCTATCAGAATGGACTACTTCCTCTGTGAATGTAGTTTGAAGGATGGTGACTCATTTTTTCTATGTGAAATATGTATCAGATTGCAAAAATGTAGTAGAAGGTAGAGTAGCTCATTCTGTCAGGTGGGAACTATCTATCAGAATGCACTACTTCATCCACCAATGTAGTTTAAAGTAGGGTAGTTCATTATGACAGGTAGGAAATATCTGGCAGAATGGATTACTTCATCTATAAATGTAGTTAAAGTAGAGTAGCTTATTCTGTCAGGTAGGAAATATTTATCAGAATGGACTACTTCCTCTTTAAATGTAGTTAAAGGTAGAGTAGCTCCTTCTGTAAATATCTATCAGAATGGACTGCTTCCTCTATAAATGTAGTTAAAGGTAGAGTAGCTCATTCTGTCAGGTTAGAAATATCTATCAGAATGGACTACTTCCTCTATAAATGTAGTTAAAGGGAGTAACTCATTCTGTCAGGTTAGAAATATCTATCAGAATGGACTACTTCCTCTATAAATGTAGTTAAAGGTAGAGTAGCTTCTTCTGTCAGGTAGGAAATATATATCCGAATGGACTACTTCCTCTATAAATGTAGTTAAACGTAGAGTAGCTCCTTCTGTAAATATCTATCAGAATGGACTGCTTCCTCTATAAATGTAGTTAAAGGTAGAGTAGCTCATTCTGTCAGGTTAGAAATATCTATCAGAATGGACTACTTCCTCTATAAATGTAGTTAAAGGGAGTAGCTCATTCTGTCAGGTTAAAAATATCTATCAGAATGGACAACTTCCTCTATACATTTGGTTAAAAGTAGGGTAGCTGATTCTGTCAGGTAGGAAATATCTTCTACTTCTATATATAGATAGATATAGATATACTGTAGATAGTTCCTACCTGTCATAATGAGCTACCCTACTTTTAACTACATTTAGAGAGGAATTAGTCCATTCTGATAGATATTTCCTACCTAACAGAAGGAGCTACTCTACTTTTTACTGGGACGTTTTTTGGCACCGATTGGTGGGATTATTGTAGACAAAGCACACACAGCGATACACTGGTAAGAGCAAATGATGTTTAAACATGTTTGGCCCACCACTAGTGCTTTGGATTCTTTGAGTGACATCAATCAGTAAAATCACTTTTCTAATGAACTATAGTTCAGAAACACTTGACATTTGCCAAAATAGCTAACTGAGTTTGCAAAAAGAGAAGAGCAAAAAAGACACACTCAATTTGAAATTGCACTTCGGTTTTGCACACAAAAAAAGCTTGCTGCTGTTTGTCCGACCCAAGCTAATAATATAAAAGCTCTAAGAGAGTAAGCTGAGGAGCTGCTCACTGGATGTTCTGTGATGAGGAGGCAGAAAAGTCTGATGGATGGATTTAAGGGGCCATAATGAGCTAAGCTAGCAGATGGGGACCGAGCTAACTGACAGCTCTCCACTCAGCAGTTTATATTCTATTCACATGCAGCTTTCAGCTGGAGCCCGCATAACTGCAAAACTGGTGTCTGCTGGTAAAACAAAGATTCCATAGGATTGGATAATTCTGTAGAAATTGAAGTCTTGTGTGGTACTTGATATGAGTTGACGTAAAGCTTTTGTTTCACTATGACTGGTTTTAGAAATGTCTCCAGTAAATGAGAATATAAATCACTGGATACATCCATTCATTATCTATGGCAGCTTATTCAGAGTAGGGTCGGCAGGCTGGAGCCAGTCTGAGCTTCAACCCTGACTTTGAGAAATTACATTTAAATATCACTTGATGCTTTTGCCAAATAATTATTGAGGAGGCATAATTGCTGCCTGTATTATGTTCTTTGGCAACGTTTTTTTTTTTTCTCCAGTCCGGGGATTGTGATGTTCTTGTACCCCACAAAAAGCATAGTGAAGTAGATGGATGGTCGGGAGTACAAAGAAATCGATCCATCTCAACCGATATCAAATGATCACCGGTTTGCATCCGGTGTGTGGTTGAGTTAAGGCTACAAAATAAGCACAAATTTTGGTCTTTCACAATGTTTGCTATACGAGTAGAAAACAAATGAAATATGTTGTCAGGTTTTTGCAGGTGAGTTCAGTGGTGTAGTCTAATGTATTGTAGTGGGCATACTATACTGTATATATATATATATATATATATATATATATATATATATAAAATATATATATATGGGCAAGAATGGGACTTTGGTCGCGTATCATATTGGGGGGGTCTGGGTGCCCTCCACCAGAGAAATTTTGAAAGTCTTAATTTCCTGCATTCTGATACACTTTTATCAATCAGTTTACTGTGGAAATACCTTTATTTAGCCTATGCAAAGATGAATGTCAATTGATGTCAATTCTAAATATATAAGAAATATAATGGAAAATATGTTGTTGCGTGTCATTGAGCATTTTTAAGTGGGTATATGGAAATCCTGGAGCTTTCTTAGTGGGTATACTGCGTATACCTGCGTATGATGTAGACTACACAACTTTCCAAATAGGAAACCCCATCCCAACCTCACATCAAACGCCAACGTGGAGTGAGACTCTTCACAAATCTGCCAGTTAAAATCAGAAATTACTTCTTCTTGTTCAACTGAAGTTTATTGTCAATAAGAGAATGTGTATTCACATGCAGTTATTGTGATTGCTTACTTAAATTAATTCAAGATATAACCCTAACTAAAGCATAATTATTTGGCATAATTTGGTGTCATTTTATTAAAAGTTTGGATCAACAGTAGCCTACAAGCCACATGGTAAGAAACAAAAACTAGCCACTTTATGTACCCAAGAAAGTCACTTATTGCTACTCACCTACCATCACTTATCATGATTTATTTAGTAGAACCATGGAGCCAAAATGGACACATGAATAACATGTTAATCAGGAAAATCTCAGGAAATCTGCATGTGCTATTATATTATAATTATTTCTCTCTGTGCAGACCCGATCTGATCTGATTTGATCAGTTTTAAATGTTTTTCCCAGACCCTTCAGGCATTCAGACACACCAAACTGATAATGGAATTTCAACCATCCATGCTTCGAAAAACTAAATGAAGCGATTTTGTGAGAGACATTTTTGGATACTAAAGAGGGGTCTCTCAGGCTACATTTCGGTTTAAAAAACAAGTATTTTTGCACACTGCTCTGGCGTTTCCAAGCCCCTAAACCAGAGACATTTGGAAACCCTTCTGACCCATTTTGGTTTGGAATCCGCGGGGTTGTGTTGCAGTCCCAACGGCCGCAAAAGGAGACCTTTGGCAACACCGCCAACGTCTGATTGGGTCTTATCGGTCACGACGTCTCGTTTTCTGAGACTAAACTACTGACGTTACCATGGCAACGACCAGCAATGGAACGGCGTATACATGCTGCTATACAAGTTTATGCCCAGTATACCAGAATGTTGATGAGATGTGCGGTTTGGGCGTGTTAGTTTAAACGGAGATTAGTTCTTCTGCTGGAGCTAAAAAACACTTGTGTGCATGGAGTTCGCTTTTGGCTCAAAAAACTAAATGGAGCAATGTAAACGTAGCCTCAGATCAGCCGGCTCCATGTAATTCTCCATGTAATAAATCCCTTTCTCGAACTCCATTTATGGACTTGGTTTTCTTTAATGACTCTGGGGAAGTATCTGTTTCCTTCTAATCCTCTGACTGATTTCGACAGTGAAAGCTTCAGGCTCTTCAGTCTGCTTATCTGACCACAGAAACAGAAACTGTAAATGAGAATGCGCAAAGTCAAGTTATCTTTTTAGTCTTCCATCTGCTTTCTTTGTTTTTTTCAATCCTGCTTCCTTAACTTTCTTTCAGGCTTTCTGGGTTGTTTTTCGTTCATTCATATTTCCATTGTATTTTCAGCTTTCTTTACTTCCATATTTCATTTAAATTTTTCTGATTAGTGTTGCTGTTGTTTTAAGCTTCCTTTTTATATTATTATTATATTTTAGGTGATTTATATCCCTTGTTCTTTCTTTAAAGCATGCCATCTTCTGAGTTTTATGTCACTCTTTCATTCACGCTTTCAGTTACAGCTAGATGTGGTTCAGTGTATTTGTCAACCCAACCTTCAAATTTCCGTCTGAATTTTTCAATGTATTTTAAGCTTTCTGTTGAGCTTGTGTTCGTTCCAAGATTTCCATTTGTCATTTCTTTCAAGCTTTCTTTTCCATAAAAATTTCTTTGAAGATTTCTTTGAATTCTCACTTAGGTTTCTTTTCTTCTGAGCTTCCTTCTCAACTTTTGAGCAATTTAGGTGTTCTATCTTCAGTTTGTTGTTTCCTTAAAGGTCCCATATTATGCTCATTTTCAGGTTCATGCTTGTATTTTGGGTTTCTAGAATATGTTTACATGCTGTAATATATATATATATATATATATATATATATATATATATATTAAAAAGCAACAAAAAAATTTATTTTGATCATCAGTTTAGTCAGGATACTGTTTTGAAACCATTTAAACATGTTTTTTTCAAATGCTGTGAAATTGAATAAAACACCCAAAATTCAATCAAATTAATCATAAAATTGACCTGCAAAGAACTTTGTATGGGTTTCCATAAAGTATATCCATGCATCCATGTTATTTTGGGCATTTTGCTTCCAAGAAAACAATATTTATGATGAATTTTTTTTTTGAAAACAGATTAAATTTGACCCGAGGATAACACAAAGGTTAAAAGACACAGTTTCTGAATACGGGCTGTGTGCATTCAGCATTTTGATGCTTTTACAGTGTTTATATAGCTTCTCCTCCTGTTTTATAATAAAAAATCAAATCTCACTTTTTACAATATGGGACCTTTAGCATAAAGGCCAATGTCTGTAGTGCAAAAGCTCTACTGTGGCACTGAACTGAGATGCCCTTAAAACTTTTGATGACATTTAGTTCTTTTTTCTGTGAAGGTTTCTGTGCTTTGGACAAAAGTGTATATCAAATGAATGTTATTTAGTGAATAAAAAAGTTATTTTAACCTTTTTAAAAATACATTATTTTGTGACAATGCTTTATTGGTATATATAAGCCAGAAACAGCATTAATGTATTATTTTTAATAAGAATAATATTTTTGGCTATTTTGGAGAAAAGAAATTCTGCAGTGTGCTGGCAACTTAACAGACTCCAACCGCACCATGGATGCACACAGTTGTTGGTTTGAATCCAACACGTCGCCTTTATTATGCGACTCTCCCATCTTTTCTGTCACTCTCCCAATGAGAGCTTCCAAGATATGAAAATCATTCCTTTGGAAACGGTGGTGGACTGGTGCAGATGTTTTCAAGTCGCTCTGAAGCTCAGAGTCTGTGGAATCACCAAAGCGTATCACAGCGGCGGCAGCACTGATCTGAGACCTCTAATTAGCTCCCTGCGCTCTCAAACTCATAATGACCCTCATTTGTCAGGGAAGGAGAGTGTGAGTTAAGGTAAAGCAGAAGGAAGAGAACACTGCGACTCCCGGGGGGTGTTTTTTAAACTAGGGCTGTCAATCAAATTTGTAATCACGATTAATCGCGTGATTGTCCAAATTTAAACTTGCGAATAATCGCAAATTATAACATATAATGAGTTTTTTTTGTCTTTTCGTTATGAACTTTAAAAAGGATCAGTGTTTAAGTGGTATTTGAGACTGGATGTACTCCGATGGTAACTCGGTCACATCAACACTATATGCAAAAAGCGTTGGTCTTGTGGAGAGAACCATCTGGAAGGGCTTTGAAACTCAACATGCCATTCAAAAGATTGCTTTATTTATTCATTTCTGCTCAAAGAGCTTTGTTTCTGCTAGCCATCCCCATTCATGGATGTATGCTTTTTTTGGGACCTTTAAGCAGACATGCATACATGAACCGCTGATGTCCGCGTGTTTTCGGCAAGATCTTTCTTCATATTCTGTCTTCGTATTCTGTCGCTCACTGTGGGCTTTGTGAAAATGTGAACCTCCGACACTCGAGGTGGTGGAAGCAGAGCAGAGCGCTGTTAACAAGTAGACAGTGCCTTGTTGAATATTCACTGATTTTATGCAAATATCACCAGTTAACATGATCCCCAGCTAAACTGGCACACCGGAATGCTCCTTTACCTGGTACATGTTTAGCCTGAGTGTGGCTCCAGTGGGGCTTTAACCTCTAACCCTGGCAGGAGTGATTAAGAACTTTCTAAACAACTACAAACTTATATTTTTTATATCAAAGTTGCATGCTTTTAATTCTACAATTGCAATACAATATGACAGCGGCTCGGTTTTTCCTAAATCGTGTTGGAGCAGTGATTATCTGGGACATATAATTAGCTCCTTATAGTCTCAAACTCATAAGGGGCATCTTTTATCAAAAAAATATTCAGACAAATCTGTATATTTTTAATATACACTTTGAATTAAACTGCACTGAGCCACTGTAGTGTCCGTTGTTTAGACCATTTACATGATTGAAATATGTGGGTGTACAGATGTTACAAGTAGCTGCTATCCAATGAGAGGCTTCTTGGTAGTATGCCATTGGGATGGAATTGAGGCTAAACTGTTTTTGTTTTTTTTAAATCACGTTGATTCTGGGGGCACAAACATCAAATAGTATCTGAACTCATAAGTTAAAACTCTGAGATGATTTGAAATAAAAAAAAAAAAAAGATGAAATGTTCATGATAAGATCAGACAGGATTTTCAGAGTTTGAAAGTTTCTGTAATACAGCCTCTTATCTTCATGCAGCCTCAACTATTTGCCAAATCATGGTTATCTCCACACCAGGGCCAAACAGGGCAATGTGGATGTGTCTGCTGCTGAAGTGGTTCGTAAGAGCAGCGATAACTCCAGATTAACAAACCGGGCTTTATATCTTGTTCTACAGACATTTTGGATTGACCCCGGCTCAGATAAGCCCTGTTCTGCCCCGATGTGGAAACACGGCGGCTGATTGGTTTATTGAGGGCAGTGAAGCGCAGAGCTGCAATTCACCAAAGAGTTTTATTGCCTATTCTGCTCAGAAATTTATGGGATCTTTTCAATTAGTATAGTCACTGCTGTAAACAGACCAGTTGCTCTGTGTCTTGTCAGCTTGGTTACAATCAGACAAATGCACTTTGCAAAAACAAAGGCAGCCTGTGAGGACAGAGCTGCTGGTCCGGGGCCAGCTGAGGAAGATGAGACAGTACTGAGAAATAAACGTCCCTCCTTTAACAGCTGATGATGATGATGATGATGATGATGATGATGATGATGATGAACTCTTAAAGGACAAGTGTCTTATTTCCTCACAAATCCCATGAAAAGACCTAACAACAAGGATTGTGCACTTAAGGTGACCAGTATGAGGGGCCATCTGGGACATTATTTACAATTATCTCCCACGCATACAAGTGAAATGTTCTCATACATATTACTGAACTGCTCTCATATACACTACTGAAAAATGATACGCTCACATACTATACTCGGCTACAAGGGCACAGTTAATGAGCATCGTTACTGAATGCCTGAGTGACTCATGAGAACTCTTTTAAAAAACTGAGACTGAGATTTCCCTTCATTTGTGCCCTTCGTTTACACGCAAACGGAGAATTCGCCTCTGAAAACGATTCTTTCTAAAATCTCCGGCCAGATTGGAGATTTTGGAAAACTTTGTTTGCACGTTTACATGCAAACCAAGACAAACAGAGGTTTAGGCAGCCGAGGAAGGGAAGTGAGAGGAAATTATTCGTTGCTGTTGTTGCTATTTTCGGAATTGCGATTGGCTAACGTTGTTACACTGCCACCTACGGGTTTGTAATGCTCTTGACGGCATATATACACTGGTGCGTGTAAACAAACTCTTTTCTGAAAACCGACAGCTGTGCACGATGTTATTTTTGAAAACGGAGAGGTTGAAATGTCCGTTTATGAAAATAGCCAGCCACGTGTAAACGTAGCATGGATTTCCAAGGTAGTCCTGCATGGTTTGACTTCTGAAAACTTCTGTAAAGACAATCACAAACCAGGACATTGTCTCAATGTGTGGGACGCAGGTCAAAGGATGAAAAGAGCTCCTTCAAAAACACATTAGTGAGCCACAAATATGGATAAATCCACTTCTGAAAATATTTCCCAACTATTTACTTTATTTCCACTAGGCATATTTGTTTGATAAAAACTACAGTGCCCAGCTGTTTTAGCAAATTACTAAGCCTTACTGTAAAATAATCCAATATATTAACTAGGGCTATCGGTCATCACTCGTCAAGACAAAAACACAGGTCTTTCCATTTAGCCTATTTTGAATTCCTGCAGCAAAAGTCACTGTAAGACCCTGAAAAACCTGTAAGAAAACCCTGCGGTGGACGAAAATCATAAAAAAAAACAGCAGACTCGTCAGTCCATATTGCGGCGTGAGAGTCCCGTTAATGTTACTCTAATCAGGAGTAACGTGGCCTCGATCGCTGCCACAAAAAAAGTTTTGAACAACATGAAAGTGAAAAATGAAAACACAAGCACTTAACTGCCTGGGAGTTTGTGTAACAACAGGTGACTGTTTGAATGTTCACTGTTGGTAAGTACCGAAGCTAAGAAGCTCAAAAAATAGTTTTTGGTACATCCCTAATATAAACTGTTAACTTTAGAGTGCCCTGGTGGCTTAGGGGTTAAGACACCACCAGTCCCCTGGTTTGAATGGAGCAGGGACCAGTGTTGCGCCTAACAATATAACAGAGAAACCTTCACAATTCTTATAAATGCATTTATCCACGTAAAATCTGTTGCCATTTTCAAACAGTCCTAAGCCTAAAGAGGAAGTAATTTGGCCCCCACAAAATAGGGCACAAACATGTTATCGTTTACTCTGCCTGATTTGTTCAAAATGTATTGTCGAGGCTCATTAATTCTCAACATTAGACATGGATATGGATGGAGCCTTCTGTTCATACTACATACGAAGACTTTGATATTTACAAGTATGCCGAGTGTGTGCACAGAGAAGAGAGGAAAAACCCCTTGGAGGGGGTGTTAGAAGCTTATTTGAACATCTGTCTGAATGTGAAGCAGGACAAAACCTCACGCCTTTTTCTCTTGACAAATACAACCAAATAATGTCGCTTCGAGCAACTTTTACAAAGCGTTTTGTCTCACAGTCTCTCATTGATTACAGGAGGGTCATGGTTTTTGAGTCAATGCACACAGATCATGTCCGGAGGAGAGCTTCATCTTGCCGTGGAGAGGACATGCAGAACACGCACAGGTAGCCTACCAGTCAGAAACTGATACTAAAACCACCTTTCTACACCAGTCCTGTCATGTGTCACAGAGTGCTGCTGCTGCAGAGACAGCGTCATGTAACTGAGAGAGATTTTTAATGACAGGAACCAAAAATAAATAAATAAAAAAACTGAAAACCCTGCAGGTCTGAATTGTTTGCAGAATTGTCCATCTGTCCTGGAAACATATCGCGCTTGGGTCATGGTGTTAAAAGCGCGGTTAGTAACGATGGCTCGCAATTAATTGGCTGATGATGAGTTACTTATGATGTAATCTCTCTCTCTCTCTCTCTCTCTCTCTCTCTCTCTCTCTCCTGCACTCAGCCAGCCCTCCCTCTCTCTCTCTCTCTCTCTCTCTCTCTCTCTCTCTCTCTCTCTCTCTCTCTCTCTCTCTCTCCCCCTTATCCCCACCTCTTTCTCTGTCTTTCTCTCCTATCCTAACCAACATGGCCGCTAAGTCGGATGGAGCAGCGGTGTGTGCTGTGGAAGATGACAATACGCCCAGGAGCCACTCGGAGCCGGGGATCCCCGCCGCCCGGCCCCGCTGCAGCGCCGCCGGCGGCGGGAAGCCCTACACCCCGCTGGACTGCTGCTGGGTGCTCTGCGCCCTGCTCGTCTTTTTCTCCGACGGCGCGACCGACCTGTGGCTGGCCGCCGACTACTACCTGAGGGGCGACTACTGGTGGTTCGGCTTGACGCTCGTCTTCGTCGTGGTGCCCTCCGCCGTCGTCCAGGTCTTGAGTTTCAGGTGGTTCGTGTACGACTACTCGGAGCTGAGCTGCGGGGACGGAGCATCGAGCGGCAGCGGCGCGGTGGCGGCAGGCGCGGCATGCGGAGCAACCACGGCGAGCGACAACACTTTGAGCACCAAGGACAGCGAGCAGCGCGGTGGCTGCGCGGCGGCGGGGAACGCCGCGAATGCTAACCCGGTTTACACGTCCTCTGCCCCGCCTGCGACGGTCGGGAGAGTAGAGCCCCCACGGAGGTGCTGCACCGTCTGCATGTGGGTCTTTCAAACGGTGCTTCATGTTCTGCAGCTGGGGCAAGTGTGGAGGTAAGACCGCTGGTGTGGTGCAGGGACCAAGAGTTTGGGAGGGGGGGGGGGGGTCCACACGTGCTGCTGTGTGTTCAATATGTGCACGGTGCACATGCGAGCGTTCCCAACAGGACAGTGCTGGAGATGTGTGTGTAGCCTACGTGCTCGCTACGTGTGTGCGTGCGTCCATGCCCGTTCATGTGCATCTGTGTGTGCGACTACACCCCCCCCCACCGAAATATTACCTGCCCTTCTCATCCACACTTGTGACAGAAATGTGCAGAAATCGACCAGGAAAGAGTGAGATTCTTCTTTTTTTCAGAGCTGAATTTGTAGCACAGACTTTCAGTAATAGTAATAACAGTAATAGTAGGCTACAAATATGAATTTCTCTACTTCCTTACTTTTTTTTTGTGATTCAAGTGTTTATTTTTTTGTATAAAATCCATTCAATTGAGCTGACAGGTATATTTTCAAAGCTCTCTGCTGGTCATGTTAGTGATCTTGAAACTATCTTTTTTCTTCCTCCACACTCAGTGAAATGGAATATATGTAAATGAGAGGATGCCAGGGCAAAATCTTTAAAGCAGCCTTCCACCCTCCAAACCCATCCCAACTAATGTCCTATCCTCGTCAGATATGCGCTCCGCTTTGATTCACATTCCTCCAGAGCCACGTTCACTTGATGGGAGACAACGTGTTGACTATTTCAAACATTGGGAAACATAATTAACTATCAGGATATACTGTACTTCTGGTTCACACGTCATCAAGTTGTCAGTTCAAAACACATGCTGTGTACAGTATGAAACGTGTCCAGTCTACATTTCAGTGAAAATCACTAGGAAATCTCTCTAATGAGCATTAAAATGAAAGAAATAGGAATTACAACTTGATGTACAAACATGTTTACTAGTGTTTGCGTTAATGCAGGGCTGCTTGGTTATGGACAACATCACAATCACAATTATTTCGGTCCATATTGAAATCCTAATTATTTAACACGATTACACAACAGTGAAACAAATCAGCAGTGAAAACACCTGGAAATGTGAACATGCCCTACATGCTTTTCCTGTTTGAACTTATCTGAATTCCTCCTCAGAACACAAGACAAAATAAGAGTTTACTTGCCAAACGTATTGTACACAAGAACATTGTTTTTGTGATTGTTAGGAGCCGAAAAAAAACTCCAATAATTGCCAGACCAAACGTTCAGTGAGATTCAACTGTCATATAAGTTCAGTCCTTTTGATTTAGAATAGTTTGAAAGAGTGTTTGTAAAAGGAACAAGGGAGCAGCACATGTTTAACCCTTGTGTTGTGTTCAAAGTTTTTAATATCAGAAATATGGGTTTCTTTGAACCAAATTGCCCAAAAATCACATGGATGTACTGTACGTTGTATGGAATTTAAACATTTCTAAGAATTTATTTTTTCACTGAAAATTAGGCCCCATGTTCCCACATTTCCTTTTTTCATAAATTTGTATCAGATTTGATCCCCCTTTCAGATTCAGATTCAGATTCACTTTATTAGCCATTTGCAGTGTAACCTGCATTGGCTT
Organism: Perca flavescens; assembly: GCF_004354835.1. Lineage (NCBI taxonomy): Eukaryota > Metazoa > Chordata > Actinopteri > Perciformes > Percidae > Perca > Perca flavescens. The sequence continues at coordinate 5,263,207 of NC_041337.1, forward strand.
TCTCCCAATGTGGTAGCCAATTACACCCAACCTATTATCCAGTAGCAATGGACTACAGGTGGAATGTAACCCTAACCCTAACCCTAACATAGGGCCTAATTTTAAGAAGAATCTTAGAAACGTGGGAACATATGGCTGTGGGAACATAGGGCCTAATTTTCAGTGAAAAACAATTCTTAGAAATGTGGAAACATAGGCCTGTGGGACCATTGGGCTGTGGGACCATTGGGCTGTGGAAACATAGGGCTGTGGGAACATAGGGCTGTGGGAACATAGGGCTGTGGGACCATAGGGTTGTGGGAACATAGGGCTGTGGGAACATAGGGCTGTGGGACCATAGGGTTGTGGCACCATTAGGCTGTGGGAACATAGGGCTGTGGGACCATTGGGCTGTGGGACCATTGGGCTGTGGGACCATTGGGCTGTGGGACCATTGGGCTGTGGAAACATAGGGCTGTGGGAACATAGGGCTGTGGGACCATAGGGTTGTGGGAACATAGGGCTGTTGGAACATAGGGCTGTGGGACCATAGGGTTGTGGCACCATTAGGCTGTGGGAACATAGGGCTGTGGGACCATTGGGCTGTGGGACCATAGGGTTGTGGGAACATAGGGCTGTGGGAACATAGGGCTGTGGGACCATAGGGTTGTGGCACCATTGGGCTGTGGGAACATAGGGCTGTGGGACCATTGGGCTGTGGGACCATAGGGTTGTGGGAACATAGGGCTATTAAAAAAACATTTAACATTAAGGATAAAACTTCTCTCATTGTAGTCTATATCTAAGACTTTCCACTTCCGGGATTGCCCCGTTGCAGCCGGAAATAAAATATCCGGATTTCCGTTACCTACAGTTCCTTTGTGTTGTAATTCTAACCTCTGGTGGATTTGTGAGGACTATGGTTAACTGCTCCTCAGATCTCTGCAGGGTAAATCCAGACAGCTAGCTAGACTATCTGTCCAATCTTTTTTTTTCTGTTGCACCACTAAAAATACTTTTGAACGTACACATGTTCCACCAAAACAAGTTCCTTCCAGAGGCTATTTTCCAGAGGCACCGGGGCTCCGTGCAGCGCTTATCGCCGGCCAAGACGAATGTGATTGGTTTAAAGAAATGCCAATTAAGAAAGAGCATGTTTTTTACTCCCATACCGGAATGCTGTGTGGACTAGCCAGACCTTCCTCCGTAACTGACTGTAATGATTTCCACCCCTTAGACTAGGAGTGTCAAACTCAACTTCACATCCAGGGCCAGACATGGAGAGTTGATTTACATGCTTTTATTTCAGAGAAAAGGTCAAATATCTTTGACTGTATTTTTGCGTGGCTCATATAGTCTTCTCACTTACAGTTTGCTCAACATAAAGCCCTAAAAAAGTCAGCAAGAAACGTCATCAGCCGTCATAGAGTTTAGCACGTCAAATAAAATGACATTTTTAGAAGCAGGTAGCACACACTGTTTGGTGTTTCAAGCCCCCAACCTCGTCGGCACTAGGATTAGGCAATGGTTAGGGTTAGGTTTGGGTTAGGTTCCTTGAAGTCAACGGTCGCAGCGCTGCCTTGAAGTCGACGTCGGGGGCTTACCACACAGCCGACTCACAACAACCTGTTTCACAGCCTAAATATGAAAACTCTGCTTCTGGGAGAATTAAGTCTCAAAGTCGGCAAATCGGTCAACTTGTGCTCTGAGTGTTGCGTATTTGCAGTTTGAAAACAGTTTCCCGTCTTTTTGGATTGTATCACAACTAGGCCAGCCAAAATGTATCGCGAACCAAAACTGATAATGCGGGCCGGATCAAAATCTGCGAGGGGCCCGGATTTTGCCCCGCGGGCCTTTAGTTTGACACACGTGCCTTAGAGGATTGAAATCACTTCTCAGGGTGAATAAATGAGCCGACCACCCCCCCAACGCTGAAGTGTCCTCGAGCTAACTCCCTGACCTCTGACCTCTCTGTGATGGTAGAGAAAGAAGACAAGAAAGCACTTTTGATTTTTTTAAAGGGATGTTATATCAAATATACAGAAATAGAGCACATGGGAATTGACACGAGCATAATTGCATGCAGACTCAGTAATGAACTGCATTAATGAACGACAATAAGATGCCCAAGAGCTGGAGAATAAGAATGAGTTGGATTTAATGTGATCCTCGCTGCCGGGCGAGTTGGGCGGTGTTCAGGGTGACAGGGATTTGAGTCCGACTCCAGTTTTTAAATGTGGCGAGCTGAGACTTTAGTTAGCATCTGTGGAGAGTTTTACCGGCAGCTGAACATTCTCATTGCAGTTTTTTTCCTCTCTCCATCTGATCTTCTCATCAACGTGATTGGCAAAAGGTCTCGTTTTCTAGATTCACAATTGTTCAACGAAGTCCAATCTTGCAGTATGAAACTGGCACGTGAAATGCGTTTTAATTCTCCCAGCTGGAATTTGTGAGCTCGGGTCAGTCACCTGAGAACATTTGGCATCGTTTTGCGTTGTAGCAGCTCGGCAGAGTATGAAAAAATACACAGGAGATCTCAGGTATTTCGGATACCTTTTTGTTGTGATTTTCTACCCATCTCATTATGCAAATGTGCAATCATGTGAGTCCTCAACAGAAAACGTGCTGAGTGTTGTAAAGCAGTGTTTCTCAAATGGGGGGTACGTGTGTCCCTAGGGGTACTTTGGAGGACTGCAGGGGGTACGTGAGATATTTAACAAAATGTTTAATAGTTACAAGAACAGAGAGAACATTGTTCCTCTGTATGTAGAATTTTTTTTTTTTTTTACCAAAAATGTGACATTTGTGTCTCCTTCTTTGGACCTAATCTTGCCTTCCTTCCTTCTACTGTCCTACTTTTTCAAGTTTCTCGCTTTTTTCTTCTTATGTCACTGTTTTTGAAGTTTTTGATACTATTTCGACCTATTCTTGCCTTACTTCCTTCCTTCTTTCCACCATGTTTTTCCAAGTTTTTGTCTTTTTTACAGTTTTTGTCTCTTTTTCTCATTAGCATTTAAATGTTCTTTTCAGTTACAAGGCTGTTGTTTAGTAAATCTATCGCTGACAGCGCTGTACTGTTCCTGTTTATATACACCGAAATATATATTCATCTACCGAAGATGATTAGCGCTGGTCAGGGGGTACCTGGCATAAAGAAACAATTCAAAAGGGGGGTACATTATTAAAAAAAGTTTGAGAACCACTGCTGTAAAGGTATGTTAATAAACTATATTCTAAAGTGTAATTAAACCTCTGGTTTCTTCCGGCTTCAGTCGGGACACTCTTTGAACGGGCAGTATCAGCAAACAAATAATAGCGTGATGAACATCAATCAAAATGGGAAAATATATATATTTTTTTATTTTTTTATTTTTTTTTGCCATATTGCCCAGCCCTAGCTCGCAGTCGCCAGTCCAGTTTATCACAAAGGTGTTGGATGGGGTTGAGATCCGCCCTCTGTGCAGCTCATTACTTTATGGACCTTGGTTTATGCACCTGGACAGGATAGTCATGTTGAAACTAGTCTACCTGTATATCCACGACGTTCCATTTCCGGGATTGCTCTGTTGCCGCCGAAAATTCTGCCTGGTAAATCCAGACAGCTAGCTAGACTATCTGTCCGATCTGAGTTTTCTGTTGCACGACTAAAACAACTTTACACATGTTCCACCAAAACAACTTCCTTCCCGAGGCTATTTTTGCAGAGGCACCGTTGCTCCGTCCGGTGCTTAGCGCCGCCCAAGACGATTGTGATTGGTTTAAAGAAATGTCAATAAACCAGAGCACGTTTTTTCTCCCATCCCGGAATGCTGTGTGGACTCAAAAACACAGGAGAGACACCAATAAAGATCAGACTATGGATCACCAGATCTTTTTCTTTCACTTGCCTCTTAAGGCTTCCGTAGCTTCCAGACTACAGTGGCAACATGTGTTTTTGCTTTTTCAAATATAAACGCAGTGTAATGTCTTTTAAGCACAGGAGGTTGATGCTTTTCAATTTTATTAGGGCTGTGGAGGAAGGTCTGGCACAGCGAGACCACGTTGAGACCCCGGAGAGGGCCAGACTCCAAAGCATGTAACCAAAAGTACAGAACACGTTGTCCTAGCTTTTGCAATATGAGTATTTGCTATCTTTTATATTGTTTTAATCTTAATATCTCTGTTGCGGGAACATTTTGGCTACATTTAATAGACCAAACTGTTAATTAGGAAAATAATCTGCAGACAAAAATAATTGTTAGTTGCAGCTTTGTTTTTTTTTCCCTTAGTTTCTGCAGTGTTCTGTTCTGTCTGTCTGCCTCAGACTCTCTAGTTAGTCTGTCTGCCTCTGCTGCTTCTCCGCCACTTCCACTACCTCCTATAACAACAGTTATGTACTGACTGTCTACTGGCCCACAGTTTATTGCTGTTAACTGGATATATTAGCCCATATGCACAACCCCCTCCCTCCCTCCCTCCCTCCCTCCTTCCCCCAGCCTGGACTGAGGTCTGACTTAATACTTGAACAATGGCTGTAACCCTATTACTTAACACCTCTAATGTTGACTGTTGATTTGTGTCTTTCCTACTGTCCCCTTTATTGTCCATATTTAATGCTGGTCTCTAGACTTTATCCTTGCACTGCTATAGTTTTTTTATGACTATGTCGACATTATTCTCTTATATTGTCCATATTTAATGCTGGTCTCTAGACTTTATCCTTGCGCTATTGGACTTATTTGCACTACCTACCATGACACACCCTCTCTCAGAGCACCTCACCATGCAGACTCAATCACAGGGTCACTACCTGCCCTGTCACTGCAAGCATCCCATGCTTACACATTCATGTGGATTTTTTTATTTAGTATCTTTTCTTTTATTGCCCATATTATTCATTTGGATTTGTTATTTTCTTATCCTGTTTATGATGTATGTGTATGTTGTGTGTGATGTCTTTAAGCTACTGGGACCTTGAATTTCCCTTTGGGGATCAATGAAGTATCTATCTATCTATCTATCTATCTATCTATCTATCTATCTATCTATCTATCTATCTATCTAGTGAATTTGATAGATAGTCGGAAGTATTAGATGCATATTTCTTCTCTATTTAACCTGTATTCATCCAGAGAAGATGAGCAGCGCCTTGTGTTTCTGTCCTGTTGGCTAAACATTTTTTTAATACGCAGCCTGTTTATAGTGAAAAAAAACTGACCCTGTGGACTTCAAATTAACCTTGGAGGATTTTGCCACGTATTGGGATTTAAATCGTGATTAAAAACATAAAACCACACTGAAGTGAGATCCGTTTCCTTGTGAGGTTTCGGTAAACTGATCCCTGAGCCCTTGTTTTATAGTATTGGAATCCCTGGATTAAGGAAAAAAAACAACTCATTTTGCTGAATTTTATCTTGGGTTCTTTAGTTTGCATCTTTTAGTGAGTCAATAAAGGATAATCCATGTAAATGCTGATAAGGAAACAGAGCAGCTAGAGATGATTACACGTTTTTTACCTGAATATTACAATAATTAAACTTCCTGTAGAGGACATTTCCGGCAGTGCGAGGGCAGACTATTATTCAGTAATGTAAAACATTGAGTCTTTGCGTCCATCAATCAATGGTGGAGGGGATTAGTCCATCTCAAAAAGAGATGCACTTGAGCACAGCCACGATAGCAAGACAGAGCCCATAATGCACTGCAGCGTGAAGACAGGTTGAGGTTTGAATCAAGGTCGACTCACCTTTTCTCGGCCCCGGAGACTCTCGCTCTGCCGTTGGTATCGCTTCCTCCATCTCCATTTAAAATCCACAGCTGAAAAGCAGCAAGGTCACATCCCCTTTATCGGAGGGTTGTTGAAAGGCATTCTGGGAATTGTTGCAAATCTCTAACTGAAGCGGAAACAGATGAAGCACTTTGAGAGAACGTGGGTTCGCTGAGGAAGTCACAAGTCATCTTTATTTTGCTGGGTGTGATAAAGGGTAAAAGGATTAATTGATGTGTTATTTTAAAGGATTTTTATCTGGTTACCCATACACTGTGGGCCCTATTTTAAAGGTCCCATAGCATGAAAATGTCACTTTATGAGATTTTTTAACATTAATATGAGTTCCCCCAGCCTGCCTTTGGCCCCCCAGTGGCTAGAAATGGTGATAGGTGTAAACCGAGCCCTGGGTATCCTGCTCTAGCCTCATGAGACCGTCCTGATCTGGCGAGCTCCAGTTTTTCACTCGCAGATCAGTCTGGCATCTTGAGATAGAGAAAATTTGGAGCCGTTAGCCAAACGACCGGGCCAATCAGCGTTGGTTTTGAGTTGGGTTAGGTGGTGATAGACAGATGGTTTATCCAATCAGCTAACCAGTATTTTCAGACAGCGGTAGCTCTAATTCTGTTGGCCGCTCGCTAATGCTTTTTTCTCTTGGATCCTTCTTTTGGAATATGGTCCGGGAACCTGAAATGGTGCCTTTTATTCCTACATTGTCGTTACACAAACGGTAAATATCCTTTACCGGCATGTTGCTTGCTTGCTGAGCTAACGAGCTATGCTTTGCCTGCAGCAGCAGGGATGGGCTTGTGGTTGTATTTTCATACGCTTCGTGGATCTGATTGGTTGATTTGACCCGTCTATCACCAACATAGGTGGTGATAGACAGATGGTTTATCCAATCAAATAACCAGTATTTTCGCCCCTTCCCAAAGGTTCTCCAACGGAAAGTTCCCAGATGGATATGCTGAGCAAATGCAAAGCAATCCATCTGGCAGTCAGGTTAATCCTGCTCTGCCTTTGAGAAAATGAAAGCTCAGATGGGCCGCTCTGGAATCTTCTCCTTATGAGGTCATAAGGAGCACGGTTACCTCCCTTAGCAGCACGGTGGCCCAATGGTTAGCACTGTCACCTCACAGCAAGAAGGTTCTGTGTTCAAATCCAGGTCATTCCAGGGCCTTTCTGCGTGGAGTTTGCATGTTCTCCCCATGTTTGCTTGTGTTTCCTCTGGGTGCTCAGGTTTCCCCCACCATCAAAAACATGTACTAGGTTCTCCAGGCAGTGCCCTTGATCAAGGCACTGGATCAGATCTGGAGTTGGTCCCCGGGCACTGTCATTGGCTGCCCACTGCTCCCTTGAGGGATGGGTTAAATGCAGAGAATGAATTTTGCTACATGTATGTGACAAATAAAGTACCTTTACCTTCCCCTTTCTCTGCTTTGCCCGCCCAGAGAATTTGGCCCACCCATGAGAGAGAGAGACATCATGGCTTTCAAACGAGCAAAGTGGCAGTTGGTCAAGGCCACACCCCAACTTTCCACTTTGCCCCCCCCCCCCTCCTCAATAGCTACAGACACAGAAATGGCACATCCGAAGGAAAGCTCATTGTGGGACTGGCTCTAGTGGCTGTAATTCTGCACCAACGCTGAATTTCAGGAAATAGACTTCAGATACAGTATTAGGGGACCACTAAGGTCTATATAAAAGAGACTTCAGTTACAGTATTAGGGGACCACTAAGGTCTATATAAAAGAGACTTCAGATACAGTATTACGGGACCACTAAGGTCTATATAAAAGAGACTTCAGATACAGTATTAGGGGACCACTAAGGTCTATATAAAAGAGACTTCAGATACAGTATTAGGGGACCACTAAGGTCTATATAAAAGCATCCAAAGAGCACCATGCCATGGGACCTTAACAATTGCTGGAATGGAACGTGAACGCTGAGTCGGAGGTTCGATGTCACCTTTGATTTCTTCCAGTAACTGTAATACTGCATGGCTGCCTAATCAGTAACGCTTAATGAGTTTGTGTTCACTCAACTGAGAAAGTGTGATCCTTGTGGCAAAAACCTTTTTCAGCTCGTCTCCGTGGCCTATGTCTTCGTCTTGCTCGGATTACTGCCGCCATTTCTCCAGGAGGCGTACGCGAAGGAAACCCGCTTGCGGCTGGTTTACACCTGCTTTTTAGAGGCAGAGAATTTTCACCGCAAAATAGAGGCACGCTTTCACGGGCGTTTTTTTGTAAATACATAATTGGGCGCACTTTACGCTTCCCCTCCCTCCCCCACTTTCCCCTTGACCCTCATGTGAGTGCAGTCTGTGCTTTTACCTCAGCGCGGCCTGTTTGTACGTACCTCGCCATGCTTTTACGCGCACGTTGCGAAATAAAATACGCCTGAAGTGGGCGCAAAAGCGTTAGTACATCTGGCCCTGAGTGTCTTTCACCGTATGTCGCACCTTTCAAAATGTGTTTATTGCATCAGCCAAAAACCCCACAAAAAAATATTATTTTCTGTATACGAAATGCTAGGGGGAATTCTCTCTCTTTTTTTTTTTTAAGCTTTGATGCAATATGCATTTTGATGCATATTTATTTTTTGTGTGTTTTTTTTAACTCCCTCTTGTTACCTTGGAAGACAAGAATATTATATATTAATAATATTTTCCACTTTCACCGAGATCAAATCAGTCCTGATCATAACTACCAAAAACCAATTCATCTGACATTCCCATCATCCCCAGCTATTAATTCAGACATTCAGTCCCCTTATCCTGTTTTAAAAGGAAAGAAATATCTTCAAACAATCAGACAGAAAGCCTGGTAGGGAGACAGACAGACAGATAGAAAGCCTGGTAGGAAGACAGACAGACAGACAGACAGACAGACAGAAAGCCTGGTAGGAAGACAGACAGACAGACTGACAGGCAGAAAACCTGGTAGGGAGACAGAGCCTGTACAGACAGACAGACAGGCAGACAGAAGGCCTGGTAGGGAGACAGAGCCCGGACACACAGACAGACAGACAGACAGACAGAAAGCCTGGTAGGGAGACGGACAGACAGACAGACAGACAGACAGACAGACAGACAGACAGACAGACAGAGAGACAGACAGAGAGACAGACAGAAAGCATGGTAGGGAGATAGAGCCCGGACAGACAGACAGACAGACAGACAGGCAGACAGAATGGTAGGGAGGTAGCCGGAGACAGAGACAGGCAGACAGAATGCCTGGTAGGGAGACAGACAGACAGACAGACAGACAGACAGACAGACAGACAGACAGAAAGCCTGGTAGGGAGACAGAGCCCGGACAGACAGACAGACAGACAGACAGAAAGCCTGGTAGGGAGACAGAGCCCGGACAGACAGACAGACAGAAAGCCTGGTAGGGAGATGGAGCCTGGACAGACAGACAGACAGACAGGCAGACAGAAGGCCTGGTAGGGAGATGGAGCCTGGACAGACAGACAGGCAGACAGAAAGCCTGGTAGGGAGACAGAGCCCGGACAGACAGACAGACAGAAAGCCTGGTAGGGAGATGGAGCCTGGACAGACAGACAGGCAGACAGAAAGCCTGGTAGGGAGATGGAGCCTGGACAGACAGACAGACAGGCAGACAGAAGGCCTGGTAGGGAGATGGAGCCTGGACAGACAGACAGGCAGACAGAAAGCCTGGTAGGGAGACAGAGCCCGGACAGACAGACAGACAGAAAGCCTGGTAGGGAGATGGAGCCTGGACAGACAGACAGGCAGACAGAAAGCCTGGTAGGGAGACAGAGCCCGGACAGACAGACAGACAGAAAGCCTGGTAGGGAGATGGAGCCCGGACAGACAGACAGACAGACAGACAGACAGACAGACAGAGAGACAGACAGACCGACAGACAGAAAGCCTGGTAGGGAGATGGAGCCTGGACAGACAGACAGACAGACAGACAGACAGACAGACAGAATAGCTGGTAGGGAGATAGAGCCCGTACAGACAGACAGACAGACAGGTGGACAGACTTACAAAGCATCAGCCTGCAGCCTGGAGCTCAATACTCGGCCAGCGTTGCAGTTTTTAGGACAATCCGATTGGTTCCTGCCTGTGCTAGACCAGACCAATCAATCTCTTACTGTTATTGAATCGGTTCCAAATGGTCACTCAGCTGAGGTGGACCGACCGTTAACCGTGTCCGTCCGGCTGCGGCTAATAATCAGCCCGAGTGGCTAACTGGCAGCCTCCTTGTCAATATGCTGAATCATTCAAACGTGTGTGTGTGTGTGTGTGTGTGTGTGTGTGTTTGTGTGTGTGCGTGTGCGTGTGCGTGTGCGCGTTCCCTATCTCTCTTCAAAGTTCTTTTCAACTTTCCCTTGAGGTACTTGTCGACTGCCGGTCTCATGCCTGGTTAGGGTTATTCACATTCATTCACTGTTCATTCACAAATGAAGTGACTCTCTGTGATTATTGCTCTTACTTTTCATTTTAATTCCGGGGCCTGTCACTCCGAGACTCTTTAAAACGCCGGTTGCCCCAGGAAACAGGAGATTGGAGTCAGAAGAACGACCATAAAAAGGAAAAAGGTTAGCAGGTCCATGGAAGGTTGCAGAGGTCCAAGCCAAACAGGGTCCGTCTTATCCTCGGACCTTGTTCTTATCCATTTTACTGTATCTAATAACGGAGATTTGGACTCTGTAAACCGATGTACTGAAACTGACTGAGGCTAACTGGCACTTGTTAGCTGAAAGCCGATTGGCTGGCCTTTGTTATTGGCCGTGATGCGTTAGAGCAGCGGTCCCCAACCTTTTTTGTGCCACGGACCAGTTTAATGTCAGACAATATTTTCACGGACCGGCCTTTAAGGTGTGGGGGATAAATACACAAAATAAAATGATACGACCGGCAAATCTGTGGTATTTTCTAAAAATAATAATAAACGTGAATCCACTGTGTACTCGTATGCAACTTTATTAGCAGTTAATTCGCGCAAACAACATAACATGAGTAACATCCAAGGGGGTAATCTTCGCTTCAGAACGCAAACCTCCGATGGCGCCATTTTGTTGCTACGTAGCGATCACCTCTTATTAGCATTACACTGACCGCCATTTTTTTTTACGTCACTTGACTGCAAATAACTTTACACCTGAAGCGTTTAAAGACTCTGTTTGTCCATTGTTTATTTCTAAAGAAACACGACAATGTATAAAAGGCTCCATTACCTTGTACCTCACGTTATGGCTCCTTAGCAGACGCTTTTATAACAATAAGCTAACGATTGTGTCATAACCAAGTGACTTACTGTCGCACAGTAGAGGAATTACCGTATAGTACAGGAGAAGCTAGCAGGCAGTTTCGACTTACATTAGCTGTTTAGGTTTAATTACTAATGTTAACTAGCATGTTAGTTAGCAATAATTAGCCTGTGCTTATGTTATCTCCTTACATATACCTACACTCTCTGTCTCTGTAAGATTGGAAATGATTGAGATTTGCGCAGTAAAGCAAGAGATCACCGGAAAAGTGCCTCTAATAGCCTTCACTGGTCTCCGTCCAGAGCAACGGGGTCTATTGGTCCATTATATATATGTCAATGGTAACATCCCCTTTGCCCCCTAACACTCTCTGGTCGCTATGGTAACGTTTAAACATGCCTTCAAAATAAGATACAACACAAAAACAAATATAAAGTGCATGAAAAATACAACTCACCATAACGCTAAATCAGTGGGAGCCCTGAGCTTGTTTCTCTGCAACGAGACGGTCCCATGGGAGACAATGACACCCGAAGTGTGTTGCTTATGTCCAGTCTACTCTGTAATTTTGTTTTGGTTGCTGTCACTGCAGAAAATCCCGCTTCACACAAATAGGATGTCGGAAATGGCAACATGGTTTTCAGTGCTTTTGTGGCAATCTCAGGGTATTCTGCCGTGACTTTAATCCAGAACACCGGCAGTGTTGTTGTCTCAAACATACTTTTAAGGCCGCCGTCATCTGCGATCTCCAGCAGTTGATCTTCTTCTTGCATAGACATGCTGGATTCACCTGGTTTGTTGACAAATGGGTCGCGGATCCATTCCTTGGCAGTTCGTGGGTCTTTTGTGGTTGGGAAGTAGCGCTCAAACTCTTTTAAAAGCAAAGACCGGTGATCGTGCACCAGCTGGGAGAATGAAGGCTCGGGCTCAGTGTCTTCCAACATCCCCGCAAATGTTTGAAACATGTCAAATATACCTCTGTTCACGGGCCGTCCCCACAAATCCAGTTTGGCTTTAAATGCGGCTATTTTATCTGCCAACTTGAAGACAGTTGTCATTTTCCCCTGAAGTGACAGATTGAGTTCATTAAGCAGGTTGAATATGTCGCACAAGTAAGCGAGTTTTGCGACCCATTCCTCGCCACTGAAATGTGCTGCCGGCGGTGACTTTTTTTCTATCCTCATGCACATCCTCCTGACAAAGATATCGCACATAAACAAGTAGTAATGCCTTGTTGTCAATATCTGTAGACTCGTCAACCTGGAGTGCGTACCACGGTGATGTATTATTCCTCTCCAACAATTGAATTTCAATGTCCTCTGCTATTTCCTCAATGCGCCGAGTGACGGTGCTAGCCGAAAGAGGCACCTGTGCTATCTTTTTAACCGCAGCCTCTCCTAGAAGTTCACGGCAAATGTCTTTAGTGGCGGGAAGGATCAATTCTTCACCAATGGTGAATGGCTTCTTGGCCTTAGCAATACGATTAGCCACCAAGTATGATGCTCTCAGTGCACTCGCATTTGTTGATGTGGTGGCCCTCAGTAATTGCTTCTGTCCTTCTCGTTCATGCTTTTTTCTTTCAGAATACTCCGAAGGCTTGACTTTTAATGCAGGGTGCTTGGTCTCCAAGTGGCGAAGCATTTTTGAAGGCTTCATTGCCTCATTAGAGAGCCGGTCGGCGCATATAATGCAGAGCGGGCTTGGTGCGCGGGAATCACCTGTGGCAATAAATCCTTATTTTAAGTAGGACTCCTGGTATTGTCTGTTAAATGCAGCTTTCTTTTTCTTGGAATTCGTAGGTTCTTCTTCTGTCTCCTCACTGGGCCTTTTCCCCTTCGCAAAGAAACTTTCCAAAGACGTTTGTTTTTTACTCATTTTGCTAGCTTGTGGGTTTAATTTTAGAGGCAACGTATCACGCGACCGAGACAAGCGTCAAGAGTGAGTCATAGACGGATGTATCAGAGGGAATCCGGTAATTTTTCAAAATAAAACATCGTTCGGACTCAGATAATAAATAAAACGGAAATAATGTAAGTTATTTCTTCTTTCTCAGCGACCCGGTACCAAATGACCCACGGACCGGTACCGGTCCACGGCCCGGGGGTTGGGGACCGCTGCTTTAGAGTCCAAGATTTTGTTGTTGTTGTTGTTTGGGGTTGTGGCTTTTCCTCCCTTGTGGTTTTACAGCAGCATGTGAAGGGAACACGTTAAATTTCAAAAAAGTGTCTCTTTAAGAATTTCCAATCCTGGGAGTGTAAACATGCACATAGGTTCATTTAAAATTCAATAGAGGTATCGATTATGAATAAAACTCTGCCTGGAGGGTGGTTTTGATGATCCACAGCCTTCTGGCTTCCTGCCTATCTGTTTGTATGTCTCTCTCTGTCTGCCTGTCTGTCTCACCATCTGTCTGTCCTCCTCTCTGCCTGTGTCTCTGACTGATGTTCTGTCTCTCTGTATGCTCTCCTGTCTGTCGGCCCGTCAGACTGTGCTGAATAATTCACTACAGGCCTTGAGGGAGCTGTCAATCACATGTCCTGTGTGTGTGTGTGTCTGTGTGTGTGTGTGAAGGGATATAGCATTTCCTGCTAGCTACCCCTGTCATCCAATCTGTCTCTGTCACTTGCTCTCGCTCTCTGTCTCTGTTTACAGTCTCTGTCTTCCTGCTTTTGCTTTCAGTTGTACACTTAAAATGGAGGTGGGTTGCGTTGGAGGGGTGGAAGGATGTCGCTTTTAAAAGTTTGAAAAGTCTGACACGAGCGTCTCATCAACCCCTTCACCATACTCTGAACAGGTGTGTGTGTGTGTGTGTGTGTGTGTGTGTGTGTGTGTGTGTGTGTGTGTGTGTGTGTGTGTGTGTGTATGTGGGTTGTATGTAGGACAGTTCTTGAAGTTTGCACATATTAAGTTAATGTGTGCTGCAGGGAAGCATGATATAAGCATTCGCCCTGCAGGTGGACACACACACACACACACACACACACACACACACACATCAAAGTAGATGTAAATAGATAATGAATTCACCGACACAAAATGAAAGCATGCACGCACACCAACACACACCAAAGCTTCACATATCATTTTGGTTCCTTAGCCAGTGAACCTTTTTCATCAGTTCCAAAACCTAACCTGCAGCCGTTCAATTTACAGATTGTGAGGTTCCAGCATCAGCGCTTCAATTAAATATAGATTCCAAACCGCAGCCTACACACTAATTCATTCATTGCGAAATAATTGGCAATTTTGACTATGTTCATTCTAATTTCATGATATATTATCAGTTATTTGTTTTGCAATTGTGCAATGCAACCGCCGGAAACGGCAGTCACCACTGCTGAGAACACACGGCCTTATTGCTGTGGAAACTAAAGACGTCAGCTGATAGCTCATTAAGGCTGAGCAGGCACAGTTTTAAATTTAGAATTGCTCGGTTCTTTTTCACCAGTTAAGTCTGAAAAGCAATCAAAAGCAAAGCAAAGCTAACTGAAATTGCCTGATTGTGCGACCTGTGTGTGTTTAAAGCAATCCTGTCATCCCTAAATCTTTTCACGTCTCTAACTGTATGCAGTCATACATGAAGCACAACACTACTGGCGTATTTTAGGCGTTTTCCTGACATTCTTTCAGTGCACATCTTTCCCCCATCTGGATGGATGGATGGATGGATGGATGGATGGATGGATGGATGATGACACACATGGTACATACATACAACACAAATCCAATCCATGATTTCAAGTGGAACAGCACAGTGTTCTGCGTGTAAACACCCCCGGCCTCCTGGACAGTGAAGCACCTCGCCGCTCGCTCCGAGCCCCATGCAGCGCCGCGGTAGTGACCCAGTTTCTCCCAAAGGGATCAAGAAAGTTTGTCTCGTTTTACAGCCCCTTTGCTCCAAATTAACTGCTCAGTCAGAATATCTCCATTTCCCCATGTGAATGGGATCACTATCAGCTGATGGACCGGGAACTGTATATTTAACATTTTGAATGGCTGGTTTTATGTAGACCTGGGCGATATGGAAAACGTTAAATATCACGATATCGTTGACCAAATACAGCGATTTCGATATTGTCGGGTTGACTATTGGTGTGTTCCCAAAATATTAACACAATGAGAGTTTTGATAAATAATCATCAGTAATGTGGATACACTGACTAAGGGTGTTAGCCAAATAATAGAACAGCTACGACGGTCTGGTGAGTTCAGAAAATGACATTACTTGACTGCAACGCAGCCTTTAAAACCAGGAAAAGACATATTACGATTGCCAAAATTTAAGACAATATCTAGCCTCATATATCAGTGTCGTCATAATATCGATATATATATTGCCCAGCCCTAGTTTCATGTTTTTTTTAGGCACTTAAAGTAAGACAGAAGGACTTTAACTGAGGTCTCCTACATGCTTCTTTCATCAGTCTACATGCATACATGTAAAGCTGCAAACCTTAGCAATTACAGTCCATACGTGGCGTGAATCCTGGCTCATGGTTGGCTCCTGGTCTGTGTGATATCCAATGATTCTGGACCTTGTGATTTGTGTCCAATGTCAACATTCAGTGGCAAAGAAAGTAGAGTGTCCTTTATGTAGCGAGATGGAAAATGCGGGTGTTGCGGTCGTAGTGGCGGATGGGTGTTTGTGTTCCTCTTTTCGTGGTTCTAACAGATCTTTCCCCAACCTTCACGATAGTTGCCATGCACAGATATTGCAGAAAGAAAAGATTTCAAGAACGTTGGCATTGAACTTTATTTGGGGTTCCGCAGAATCATCTAATATCAATGTTCTTGTCTGGCGAGGTTGTATGCTGGTTATATCGCAGTAATAGAGTCTCGTTCCATCTCTGGAAATGCCACGCTGTCAATGTGCAATGTGCAGATGTGCAAAGACACTGTGGTGAACTCAGGTTTGTGTATTCAAACAGCACCAAACAATCAGCTTTCGTATGTATATTTAAGTAAAGTAAGGAAAAGTTTTTATATATAGCACTTATCACAGAAAACCTGCTTCACAGGCCTTATAAATTAATACATTATAAAAGTAAAAAAATGCGCCTAGGCTTGTGCACACCGGGCGCACAATAGGCTTTTTACACACACAGAAGATTACAAATAAAAATTGTACAATGTGAAATAGCATTATGATATGATATGATCTGCTTGTGCGTGAAGAGAAAGCACGCGAGCAGATCATATCATAATATATACTGCATATGAAATGATCAGTTTCTTCTCCTGAAAAGCTCTCCTTCCTTCCTGCTTAGAAAATCCACCATCATAATAGCAATATGCCAAGGTCCAAACGCGTCTGGCTTTTGATGGGAATGGGAGATGATCTCTGATTGGTTTATTGCATGTTCTGCCCAAAACACACCCATGAATTAATGAAGACACTAAGTACAACCCTTTTTGAACCATGCGCACGGAGCCTTTTTTCCGCCCTGCTCTTAGAGCGTTAAACTCGGACCCACAGAGTGTGACGACAACTCTCATATCAGCAATATGTGGCATATGGCGAACGTCCTGTGAAATAAATAAGCCAACAAAGTCAATCAGCCATATTAAGTCTTATAATTCGTATTGGTCAGTCCAACCTCCACTAGTCGTACCAGCTAAATGGCAACGAAATACATGTCATCAGTGAGTTACTGATGCATAAAGTTCAGTCGTGGCCTCAGAACATTTTCCGTTTCTGTTTGTAGTTGTCAGATTTACCAGTTTTGTGTTAACCTTCATATTCTCCTCATGGTTTCAGTAAGTAAATTCACAGCAGGAAACTGGTGACGGAGGGATGGAGGGGTGGATGCTGATAGATGGATAGATATATTAGCTAGATATAGATAGATGGTGTAATCTAGGACAGAACATGGACTCGGGCCTGCACAGGGTTTGTTAGTTTATCCCTGTGTGCGCTTCAGTGATGCATGCTATTAGCGTGTGCCTTGCAGGTCCACACACACACGCGCACACACACACACACACACACTTTGCAGATTTGTCTCTCTTTTGGTCTCTCTCTCTCTCTCTCTCTCTTGCTATCGTTCATACAAACACATTCAGAAACGTTCTCCTCAATGTGTGAACTTTATGTTCCAAGCCCAGAGGAACATTTGTATCGCTGTGAATTCTAGTTCTCTCTCTGAGCTCTCTAAACTCACACACTCTCTGATCTGTCTCCTTTTTGTGTCTGTGTGTAAGTGTGTGTGTCTTTGTGTGTCTGTGTGTGTGTGTGTATCAGTGGTGGAAGAAGTACTCAGATCATTTCTTAGGTAAAAGTACTGATACCACACTGTAACAATACTCTAGTATCATCAGGAAAATGTACTTAAAGTATTAAACGTAAAGTCGCTGCAGAAAAAACCCTCCCATTTTAGAAAGTGGAAAGGATCCAAACAGTTGTGTGTTTAATGGTCTGATCATTTCAGCTGGACTTGGAGGCCCTTATATTGGGCTTATATATGTCAGCTTGTCATTTATAATAAAACATTGTGTTACGTGTGTTTTGTGTGCAGAAATCTTCATTTGTAAAAAAGAAACTCTGTGGATTAGTCCCTAAAAGCGACGCCTTTCACATTATTAATCAATTGAGCCATTGCTAGTGTACCAAATATAAATGGGTTGATTTTTCAAACAATTTTCAAAACCTGCACCCCGACACCGATTAGAAAAAGCCAAACAATTGACTCCAGATGAACAATACAGATTAGGATAGAGATAAACGGTAGGCCTCCAGGTCTAACAATTGAATTTGATTTCGTTGCTACTAATTCGCTGTCCAGCATAGACGCCATCTCGTCATCACAACGAGCCACACAGCAGCAGCAGCTCGGAAACAGTTTGAACCATTCTGTTGCATATCGCTTGTTTACGGCCAGCTCCACTGTGAAGTAACAGATTTCTGCAGCCGGTTAAGCCTAACCTGTGGAGCCCTGAACCATCTATTAGACACCGTACACTCACACTCCCCAAATAAAAACATGATGCAACACCACCAGCTAGATTCAATAGTCTTTTTTTTTTTTTTTTTTTTTGTACGTGCAGTCCGACATTGTGACTCAAGTGGTTGCCCCCGAGTCTTTGAGCAAATTCTAAACTGTCTAGACAAACCCCGGACCGATGTGCAAACTGGTGATCTAATTTTGTAAGAGTTTAGGAGAAAGAAAACAGAATCTATTTGCCCCAAATGACCTCAGTCCCCCGGGAAAAACCACCTGTGTATCTCGCTGTCGGAATCCCCGACCTTAGAACCCATATTTATTGTCTGAGGTCATCAGGCATATTTTACACAAACATGTGGGTGTGCGTTTAAAGCTACAGTGCGCTGCTATTTTTGATATTAATGAACGTCCGTTACATTCAAGCCGCTGCCAAACGAGTTGCTCCAAAGCTAATTAAGACTACCGGCTCCACACAACTCTCTCTGTAGTTGTGTACAGCTATGGGGAAATACATTCATAACAAATAAAACAAGTTTTCTTGCAACACGAGGTTTATTTCAACTGAAAGTCATATTGGATTGGTAAAACATGAATAAATAATGAATGACCATGAACAGAACATGACATGTTTTACTGGTTGTACAGTGTAAACACAATAAATCAAGAGCATGTTTACAGAACAGGAAATATTAGAAACAATAAAAATAAAATCAAAAAAAATATTGCATACTTTTTGACACTTTTGATATAATAACGTGATATCGCAATAACGATATTGAGTCGATATATTATGCACCCCTACCATAGGCTACATTGTTCAGTAAAAAATTTTCCTTTAGTCTGGCAAAAAGCATGAGAACCATAGGGCTGTCCTTGACTAAAGAAATTCTTAGTCGACTAACACTTATAGGATTTTGTCGACTAATCGATTAGTTGATTTAATTGACAGAGCTGTGAGCTTTGAGAGGTGGTTAAGACTAGAAAAGCACAATATAAATGTAGTTAATTAACCATCTGTAAAAATGAGTTTCTCCACACAAAAGCACCACTTTAAATCTTGTGTTTACCATAAATGTGCTCTTAAGTTTCTTGGAAATGAGTAATTAAGCATGAATAAGCATAAAAAATGACTAATCGACTAAAGAAATCTTAGTCGACTAAGACCAAAACGACCGATTAGTCGACTAATCGACTAAGAGGTGGCAGCCCTAGAGAAAAAGCATATTTGTAGGTATGGAATTGTTCGAGGGTTGACTTACTGGACCGCTTGCAATTTAAGTTGAATACCCCAGCACTATAGCTTTAAACCTCAGACAAGCTGCACATTCCCACGAGCCTGATGAAGCGCAATACACTTTTTTTACACAATAATAAAAGATCCTTGACTGTTTTCCCGTGGGGTCAACGCATTCTTACTCCCATCGCGTTAAAACGCCACGCTTGGTCAGGGGCCTTAGGCGTTTGTTATTGACACAAATAAGTCTCCTTTAGCTTGGTCGGGACTCTTGGCGTGGGGACTCTTGGCGTCACTTTTTGGCGCTCTGGGTCGGGACGTACGTTTATTTGACATGCGGCACAAGAAGAGATTTAGGAAAAGATGGCGGGTGTGGTTACAAAATGTACGTTTCAGTGACACGCGGGACAAGAACGGGACACGAACCAAGGTCTCCTGGGTTAAAGTCTTACGTTGATCGACCCATCCACCACCCCCAACCCGCCTCCTTACGCTGATTTTCGGTTACATACTACTCTCTACCATTGTCTCTCTTTATACTGCTGCTCCGCCCGGTGCGTTCCATACAGACCCTGAAGGGGGGGCTTTTTGCGTCGGTATCTGACGCTGAGTTGGGGAGTGAGAATGGGACAGCGGGTTAAGTGTGCCATCTCATCTGATTACGTGTTTATCTCGCAGTAGCCAGCACCTCCAACCCTGAAATGCACAGAAATATCAGACCCGTTTGAAACGATGAACAAATCCCGAAACGTTGGATCTTGGCAGCGACTCTGAGACACACGAAACATAAAACATACTTCATCAATAATTGGATAAGCTGCTAAAGGCAGCATACTGTCACAAGTACAACTATTTCAGCCTCCAGCCATTTGAACTGTGCGTGGTTGTGTTTGTGTTGGTGATTTACACCCAGGTCTGATCAGCACTCTCCTGTTTGGAGTGAGAAACGAGGCTCGGAAGGAACAGGCCTGATAAATCAATCACCGAGCTGCCCGCGGTTTAGTTCCTCTCTGGACTCGACTCGCCGGGCTTCACCCTGCTCTCCGTTCGCCTCCGGCGTCAGGAAAGTGTAGTGTATAGTTTTTAGAGGCTTTTTTTCCTTCAGGAGAGAAAATAATGAAATAAGCTTGTAGAAGACCCATTTTATTCATTACACCTAGAGCTGTAACAATTCCAAATTTTGCTCTACAATGAATTGTCTCAGAAGTAATTGCGATCAACAATGTAATTGTGTCTTTCAGTCAAATTTAGAAACAGTTTTTTTAATTAAAGTTTTGATTACATCTTTTGGTTATATATCACTGTCATGTGACCCAGATTATGTAATAAGACAAATACATAGCCTGTGAAGTAAACCACGGCTCTTTATTATCATAAAACATCTTTCTAACTGTCCCACCCTTCTCATTGTTGTTGTTATGAACGTGAACAGGGTCAAGTGCCAACAACTAGCATAGCTTTAGCTCAACAGTCCGACCAATAATCATTTATATAAGACAATTTGGCTCATCTAAACAAAATCAAGAAATACCATCAGCAGTCACTAATGCTAGCAGTTACTTGCGGTTAAATAAAGAAACCGTGATTACGTAAAATTGACAATATAACAATTATGTAATAATTGTTACAGGCCTAATTTACACCTTCATTGTGGGTGAATTTGTCTTGATGTTTTTTTCAGAAAGCTCTAGTATTTGGATTAAAGCTGTCCTCTCCTCCTCACGTATCCTGTCCAATCTAATAGAGAAGTAATGAAAATGCTCAGGAGTCAATTCACAGAAAAGGAAGTTGAATTTGAAACTTTCTTCTTTCCATTCTGGAGGAAAACATTAGTCATGTAGTCAGTCTCAGAAGTAAATACTGTAATTCCTCAAATAAAAACCGGGGCCTTTATTTACTTGAACTGCAGAAGGTACCAGGCTTTTAGTTGAAGCAGCAGTGGCGGTTCTACATTGAATTAAATTACATCCAGGGCGAGACCCCCCCCACCACCACCACCACCACCACCCCCACAGTGACTGACAGAGTAAGTGCAATCCTGAGAGCAGTCCAAAAGTTGGGGGAGATCTCCGATAGATCCTTATCATCCCATTGTCTGGACCATTCCATTTGGGAGACCAAGCAACATAGGCGTCGAGTTATGTTTTTCTCCGTGGGTGTTCACGGGCGCACTCCCTTAAAAAAAAAAAAACAATTGTCAAAAAATGTTTGCATTTCAGACAGCCGACACGAACACAGAAGCCTATCAACTCGATGAAACCGCGTTGAGGATTTTTTTTTTAAGTGCTCGTGCCGCCCCCCATGTGTCATGCCCACCCGGGGCGGCATCTTTTGGCACGGGCGAAGCCCACTACCGAGAGACAGGTCTTTATTTCTAATTCCATCTGTTTGACACTGTAAGTATAATTGTTTTAAATAAACTGTTTTAAATGAAAAGCCATAGCGTTCCGGTGGACAAAGATCATTCATTTTTTAAGAAACTAAAAATATCACCAGCCAGAAGTACTAGCAAATCAGAATGAATCAAACACCACCATTGTGTCAGTTTGAACCCTGTAAATGTACCGGGTATTTATTTCAAATACCGGTACTACGGTATTGCTGGTATATTACAATAAGAGCATACAGTAGTTACACCAGTATCTGATTAACGTTACAGACGGTAGCTAGCTATCTTTGTTTCTAGCTCCAGGCTAACGTGTTTCCTCCCACCTCCAGCTAGCTAGCCGTGCTCTGCTCTTGTCGGCTAATCTCGTCAGCTCCTCCTTCTGTTTCTTCCAGTCTCGGATTCTCCTGGGGTCAACGTCGAAACGTCTCGCAGCGTTTTCACCCGAGTTTTCCTCTGCATACTTTCAAACTCTTATCGTTTTGTTGTTGAAAAGTCCGTCACTAGCAATAGAGCCCGTCATTCTCTGCTAGCACTAAATGAGACCCGCATTACATCCAATGTAGCTAATGCCATCTGTTGGCACCTCTACGTTACTACAAACTACACACTGAGTAACACATACAGCCGCGTTGACTAAAATACCGGTAGGACAATAATACTACCATAATCCAGAAAAACTAAATGTGTGGTAAAAATGAATATATTGTTGAATCTGTTGAATTAAATTGGTAGAAATGAACATTGCGATGAACTTGAATTTTATTTTTACTTAATAATATATGAAAGATTATCCAGACTAATTTTTCCATGTTGACCACACCCTCCGGCCACTATCAGATGCTTGGCTTTTAATTGACTACCGGTTTTTATTTGAGGAATTACGGTATGATCCTGTGTGTAACGTCGGTCACCTCGGTCAAACAAGGACAGAAGTTTTCTGACTTTTAATTTTAAAAGTACCTTGATTATTGGTCAATTGTCCAAAAGGTTGTGTCACTTTTTTTTTTCCAAATGTTGGAGCTTTTATTTTGGAATCGAGCTTTGGAAACCCTCTTCGGAGGAAATTCTCGCCTCAGGTTTGACTTCTGAGCTCTTTGAGTTTTGGGATATTGTGGATTCTTCAATGTGTTTGGCTTTATTGTTTAATGGATTTATGGATTTATTTAGTTTCAAGCTCAGTGTACTCTTATGTTATGAGTAAAAGCATGACACAGTTTAACTGCATTCACAGTTTAAGTTCAACGAGACAGACTTTTTTTATTCCCAGCCAGATGTTTGGATGCTCATAAAACTCACAAAAGCTGACTGATTTTTTTACAGTTCAGTTACTAAAAATACTGCTAAATACATACTGATACCATCCCAATTCCAATGGGTCAACATGTGGTTTGAAACTCTACTTGTTGTACATGAAATGTCCCAACAACAAGTGCCCCCCCCCCCCCCTCCTCCTCAAACACAGGTGAGGGTCATCTATTTGGAATTTGACAAAATATGGTCCAATGGTCACCAAATATGGGTACCCAAAGTATTTAAATAGCACAATAACAACAATGCCAAATAGTGTATTGTAGCTGATTGTAGTTGACATAAATTGCTCTAATTCTTAAACACGTTTTGCACCAAATAGTGGTGACCTCTTTGCAGGAAATCTTTGAGAAATTCTACAAACTTTTATGGCATGTCATGCGACAGGTGACGCACTATATGGCTGCAAGCATGCAGACATATACTATACAATTACTGGAATTGTTGGGTCTTTGTAAATTATAGTAATTATACTATCTGTAAAGTGTCTTGACAGGCCAAAAGTTTGGACACACCTTCTCATTCAATGCGTTTCCTTTTTATTTTCATGACTATTTACATTGTAGATTCTCACTGAAGGCATCACAACTATGAATGAACACATATGGAATTATGTACTTAACAAAAAAGTGTGAAATAACTGAAAACATGTCTTATATTTTAGATTCTTCAAAGTAGCCACCCTTTGCTTTTTTGTTAATAAGGGAAAAAATTCCACTAATTAACCCTGACAAGGCACACCTGTGAAGGTAAAACCATTTCAGGTGACTACCTCATGAAGCTCATTGAGAGAACACCAAGGGTTTGCAGAGTTATCAAAAAAAGCAAAGGGTGGCTACTTTGAGGAATCTAAAATATTAGACATGTTTTCAGTTATTTCACACTCTTTTGTTAAGTACATAATTCCATATGTGTTCATTCATAGTTTTGATGCCTTCAGCGAGAATCTACAATGTAAATAGTCATGAAAATAAAGGAAACGCATTGAATGAGAAGGTGTGTCCAAACTTTTGGCCTGTACTGTATATAGATAAGATAGATAAGATAAATAGATAGAAAAATACTTTATTGTCCACTTAATTTACATACACTGAAAATTCATCTTTGGCACTCTGGCAACATAACTCCAGAGTTATGATTTGATACTATAAATAAAATTGAATTGAACTATACTTTCTAGGGCTGCAAAATGAATCACAGTTTTATTGAAATCGCAATATGGACTAGTGCAATATCCAAATTGCAGGGGGGCACAATATTTGTTAAAGGCAAAATATGTGTCAAACTACAAATCGTATCGTACAGACTAAAGAAAATGTCTTTGTTTTGTATAGATCCTCACTAAAATCACACTATAATCATTTTATTTTTATTTTATCATTTTTCTATGAAAATGAGAATAACGATGGTCTGGTTTTCATGGTTTGAGCAAGCCCCCGACTGAAGGGAAATCTTACCCAACGTGATCTTTTACTGTAATCTGGTGGAAAGCCTGAAACCAGAAGAGCGGTGGTTAATAATGACTTCTAATTCCTTTGGCTGTATAGTACATCTGATTGGTTATAACTCAGTGGGCAGAAGTCTGACCTAAACTATTGAAGTGCTTCAGATTAACAACATTTCTATCAATAAGAACAAGTGTTAATGATTGTGCCGCCTCAGTGAAGGTTTAGCTCTCTGCTCTCTAGTTTCTGTTCTTTTGGCTGTTAAATAACAAGTCCCGCCCTCCCCTTCTGTCAATCAAACCCGCTGCAGATTGCAAATCCTGACATGTGGACAATAACATAAAATCTGACATTTTCATTCTGTTTTGATTCTGTCTCTGTCTCTCTCTTTCTCTCTACATGTCCAGCTGTCTCCCTTTCTTTCACCCCTTTCCTCCCTCTCCACTTTTCTCTCTTTGTTCCCTCGTGTTTTGCACTCCGCTGGGTGAAAGAGAGAGCGAGAGAGGAGACATGTCTGCAATTGACAGACAAAATACTTCTGTCGAGGCGTCCTCGCATGCGCGCGCGTGTGATTTCAGTCGCCTCTCATTTAAAAGCGAGAGAGAAGTAAAAGAATGAGTGTGTCGCTAATGAAGCCGCGTGTTAACGCTTTGACTATGAGGGCGGACAAAAAGAGAAAATGCTCATAATCAATCGTGGGAGAGACTGGCACAATAAAAAGAGCACAATATAGTACAAAAAAAGATGATAGAGAGAGAGAGCTGAGACTTAGACATTTGATGTTTTCTTTAAAGACAAATCCAAGAAAAAATATCTTTCATTAACAGAGAGATAGAGAGAGAGAGAGAGAGAGAGAGAGAGAGAGGTGGGAAGGATAGAAAGGGAACAAAGGGATTGGGAGAAAAGGCAAAGGAGTAATGAGACAGCAAGAAAAGAGGAGAATACCTCTAACTGAGAGCTTAACCCTGATGCATATTCATCTCTGTCTCTTTCTCTCTCTGGGACTGAAGAGAGGATGGATATGAGGCTAAAAAGAGGAGCCATTAAGGGACCATCGGGTAGGGAATAAAAAGACAAGATGGACATATGGCTATGGCTAATGTATGCTGGCCAAGACTGGTAGCAGAACAGTCACACATACACACAAAACACAAAGTACATACAAAAACATGAAACAACAACTGATATAAATAACTTAAAACAAAAAGTAAGGAAATTTGTGTTTGGTAGATTATTTCTCTGTGGTAACAATGCCTTTTGGCAATAAATCTTATACCGTTGGAAAGCCTGTTTAGTTCCCTTTCAAATGGTGCCCCATCTGTAAGGAACATGCATTTGTGGGATGAGCAGCAGAGCTCACCAGACCTGGTACCTGGGGAGGGGGTCAAATGAACAACAGCCCTGACAAGCTGACTGTAAGAGGCAGGGGGTGAATTACTAGCCCTACCTGACTATCAGCCCATCTGACCACTGACATCTCATCTTCATTGATGTGAAGTAAAATATAGGTGAAAATTCAAAATATAAAATATATAAAATATAATGTTATATGGCAGTGAGGGGGCATTTACATCAGGGACCTGGGCCGGATACCGAGTCCACTTGAACCCATGTCCAGTTTGTTTGATTAGGGTGAACATTGATCTGTGCCCAAGTCCACTTGAAAAAGGTGTTCTTAGTCAACACATTCCCGCTCCCATCGCGTAAAATACCGACGCGTGGTCAGACGCCTTTGGCGACTATCGGCGTCACTTGGCAGTTAGGTTTAGGAAAAAATCGTCAAAATGAACAAATAATTTGGTGGCCCACACCACGCAGTAATTCGGACGACCCCCTTAGGGGTCCCGGACCCCCCTGTTGAAGATCTCTGGTCTATACTGTATATAGATGGAAATCAATAGCAATAACAGATAGAGATCAAATAGAACAATAACATGAGACACTGAAAAGGGAATAAACAGAGAGTAAAAAGAGTCATCACATTAAAACAAGTCTATAAAAAAAATGAGTTTTGAGAAGTGATTTAAAAGAGTCCACCAATCATGCGAGCCTTATCTCCTAATGCGTGTAACGTGATGGATGTGGACATGTGCGGTGGCGTTTTTTTTATGGATCACGGCTCAGTTGCTGCCTCCATGTGTTGTTGCGCACGCCGATGGAACAAGTTTTACCTTTGAACTTATGTTAAAGGTCCCATGGCATGAACATTTCACTTTATGAGGTTTTTTTAACATTACAGTTTTTCACAATCGCTATGACACTTTTTTCAATACTTTTAACAACTTTCCTAAACTCTTAACACAGTTAGCACAACATCCGTCTGTGTAGCCTATACAATTAACACATTTCTTGTTGTTTTGACACAAAATGCATACAGTTAACACAAATTTAAAATGCTTGAACTTCTTTTACACACAAGCTCCACCAAGACAAAAACAATGGATCTATACTGCCAAATTTCCAAATGCTTTCACACTGTATGTCAGAACAGATAACATCATGTTCTAAACCTAACTTATAGGCTAAAGTCAAAGTGAACAGCTGTTCAAATTGTAAATTGAAACACAAATATATCCCCTGCATTTTATATATGCATTTATTGAGAAACAGCTGATTGAAGTTATGCAAATAGATCGATCACAGCTGATTCCCTTCTAGGAAACACACTCAGGTGTTGAGGTTCTTTCAATCGCATGATCATATGGTAATACAGTAAAAAATAACCTATTTGAACAACATACTGTAGATGAACACAGAAAATAAGAAAAATGCCTTCACGAGGGAGAGGAAGAGGAGTACCAGGACAATTCTGTCTCTGTCTCTTTTTTTTCACAAACCGTACCTTCTATAAAGCTATCTGAGATGTGTCAATCATTTTTTGTATTGAATCTCTGCAGCAAAAGAAAGAAAATGGTGGCCGGGTTGGCTCAGTGGGTAGAGCATGCACACATATACTTGGAGGTTTATGCCTTGACGGAGATATCCAGGGTTCAAATCCGACTTGTGACTATTTCCTGCATGTCTTCCCCCTTTCTCTCTCTGCCCTTTCTCAACTAGCTGTCCTGTCGAATAAAGGCAGAAAACCCCAAAAAATAATCTTTAAAAAAATTTGCTAAACCCAACAAAACAAAAATGTAGAGGCTTCAACAGAAACTGCAGTCCAAAACACAATCTATGATCAATACAGTCACTTTTCTGTTGTATAGGGGCAGACCTGATGCATAAAATAATGTAGTTTCTGTAATTCCATCTGATGTTAGTGTTTTTTATGACATTGTGCTATGATTGACTAAATGTTCCGGTTGGGAGAGAACATGTGTTAGTGTTTTGGAAGAATTATTTGATTTTGAGACATGATTACATTGTTTTGGTAAACACAGTGTATTGTGTTAGTGAATTATTGTATTTTGAAAATCGGTGTTGGAGTTTAGTTTACAATGTGTGATTTTGAGCATGAAATTAACTGTTTTGCCAATTGTGTGTTGTAGGTGTGTTGGTGCGTTAAGAGTTTAGGAAAGTTGTTAAAAGTATTGAAAAAAGTGTCATAGCGATTGTGAAAGACTGTAATATGCGTTCCCCCAGCCTGCCTATGGTCCCCCAGTGGCTAGAAATGGTGATAGGTGTAAACCGAGCCCTGGGTATCCTGCTCTGCCTTTGAGAAAATGAAAGCTCAGATGGACCAATCAGGAATCTTCTCCTTATGAGGTCATAAGAAGCAAGGTTACCTCCCCTTTCTCTGCTTTGCCCGCCCAGAGAATTTGGCCCACCCATGAGAGAGAGAGAGACATCATGGCTTTCAAACGAGCAAAGTGGGAGTTGGTCAAGGCCACACCCCCACCCTCCACCTTGCCCCCCCTCCTCAATAGCTACAGACACAGAAATGGCACATCCTAAGGAAAGCTCATTGTGGGACTGGCTCTAGTGGCTGTAATTCTGCACCAAGGCTGAATTTTGGGAAAGAGACTTCAGATACAGTATTAGGGGACCACTAAGGTCTATATAAAAGAGACTTCAGATACAGTATTAGGGGACCACTAAGGTCTATATAAAAGAGACTTCAGATACAGTATTAGGGGACCACTAAGGTCTATATAAAAGAGACTTCAGATACAGTATTAGGGGACCACTAAGGTCTATATAAAAGAGACTTCAGATACAGTATTAGGGGACCACTAAGGTCTATATAAAAGAGACTTCAGATACAGTATTAGGGGACCACTAAGGTCTATATAAAAGAGACTTCAGATACAGTATTAGGGGACCACTAAGGTCTATATAAAGAGACTTCAGATACAGTATTAGGGGACCAATAAGGTCTATATAAAAGAGACTTCAGATACAGTATTAGGGGACCACTAAGGTCTATATAAAAGAGACTTCCGATACAGTATTAGGGGACCACTAAGGTCTATATAAAAGAGACTTCAGATACAGTATTAGGGGACCACTAAGGTCTATATAAAAGAGACTTCAGATACAGTATTAGGGGACCACTAAGGTCTATATAAAAGAGACTTCAGATACAGTATTAGGGGACCACTAAGGTCTATATAAAAGCATCTTTTAAATGCTGTATTTCCGCTACATGGACCTATCAGCTCTGTATGTACGCTTAATAATATTAGTAATAGTAATAAGCACTTGTCTTAAATTGTCACCAGTAATTCTGTTATTTACAGAGACAGTTGTAATCTACCAGCACTGGCGGTGCCGTTCTCTGACCTTCAACAGCTCATTTGGTTAACTTGCAGGATTTATTTTTTTTTTCTTCTTTTCTTTAATACTGAGCTGGCACAATCCGGTGAGCAGTACTTCTGCAGTCGTCGCACAGAACTAAAGCTGAACGTGATGAATGTGACGCAGGTTTCTGACTGCTGTCTGTCATGTCTGTCACTCAGGTTTGACTCAGGTCTCACGCATATCATGCACAGAATATGTATCTTCCCGCTCTCGTCTTCTTTTCTCTCCTCTCTTCTGCTCGGATTTTTTTTTTTTTGCCCATTTCTTTTCCCTTTTGTCATCTCTCTCCTTCCCCTCCCTCTCTCTCACCAGGGACAAAAACAATGAGAAATAGCCCTGGGCTTCCTTGCTCTTCTCACCTTTCCTTCTCCCTCCTGTTCCATCAATATTTCATATCTGCTCTCTTTTTTCTGTTGCCTTGATTTGTTTTGGTCTTCTTGTAGTGTGTCCTCTTGTTTTTTGTAACTTCTGTCTGCAGGGAAGTTTGCGCAGAAAATAGGAAACATGTTGAGGAGGGTGCTTGTGTGTGTGTGTGCGCGCCTGTGTGCGTACGTACATACGTGTGTGTGTTACATGCAGTGGTCAGTCCATTATGTACACACAGAAAAAAAATGTCAATTATTTTAAAGTGCACCTGAATGCATACATACCTACTGATCCGTGCAGTAATTGGGAACACACACACACACACACACACACACACACACACACACACACACACACACACACACACACACACACACACACACACACACACACACACACACAGGTTAATGTAAACCTGCTGACCTGTAACATTGAGTCTCATTAATACAGACTACAAAACACACACACACACACACACACACACACACACACACACACACACACACACACACACCCATAATCCCCTAAATCAAATTAGAACACAAACAGAAACAGGTGCGTGGTGAATTAAAGTCTCACTTCTTCATTTAAACAAACAGAGCAGTGTCCGTCCTACAAACCTGAAAACACGTCAAGAAATGAAACCAAATCCAGTGAATCCAAAGAAAAAAGATGAAATAAATGTAATCTAAAACGGGGGTGGGCGGTGGGGGGGGAAACAAAGAAAAGAATGAGAAAGAAGATTTAAAAATGACGGAGATCTGAATATAATATCAACACCACGTTGTATCTGAAGAGAATCTCTGCGAATGGGGTTTTTAGCTCAAAATGCTGCAAACAATTACAGTTTGAAAACACAAACGGCAATAAAATGTGCAGCGGGAGTTGATGTGCACCATTTTGTATTGTCAGTGAGTCACTGTTTATTAATTAGGATGCAATCAATGATTTTTTTCACAAGTGATTAATCTATTATAGCTCTGATCTAAAATGAACATAGATGTTAATTATGTCATACCAGCATTGTAGTACTGTAGACTTGTAGACTTTCTGAAGGTCTCGGTCTCGGAATCGACAACATTTTAACTCTCTTGTCTCGGTCTCGGAGAGGACTCTGGATTTTATTCTAACCCCTGTGTTGTCTTCCGTTCGCCCACCTACTTGTCGTCCTGAAAAATCAACACTTTTTCTGACGTTTTCATCTCTTTTATCGACACTTTTCTCTCTTTTTTGTCAATGTTTTTGGCTCTTTTTTTGGACGTTTTAACGCTTCTTTTCACTACCATGTGCAAACACCACCAACACCAACTTATTACCAGGGTTACACTCATTTTTGGAATTCATGGTCAATAAACCTCATTTACAGGAAATTATACCTAATACCGAAATTATGAATTATTTAGACTCCTATTAAAGCAAGGATAATTACAGAAGGGTATATGTCAATGTTCAGTCAATGTTAAACTTTTTTTTTTTAAATGCAATTTTTAATTTTTTATTAAACACCCACAATTCAATGAAAGTAGAGATCCTATCTTTTCTTGTACTTGCGAAACGCGATGTATGGAATCATCCATGTTATTTTTGGGTAATTAAAATTAGGTAGTTAAAAAGGAACCCATATTTCAGATATAGACATTTTAAAAAATGGGACAAATTTGACCCGAAGACAACAGTCAAGTCCACAACTGATTTATGTGTTAACGTCATTACTGTGATTGGATGTAAAACTTCCTGCTTCAAATGCAACCAATAACTTGACTCCTTTCTAGTTTGAAATGTGTTATTGTTAACCGCTTCTCCCGGCCCCCTTTAACATTCACTCCAAAGAAAGTGAACACATTGGGACAGGAGAAGAAGCTCTGGCTGTCTGGCAGATGTCAGCCAAATCCTCGGTAATACAGTTTGACTACCTAAACCGGAAGGAGTTCACTTACAAAACAACCTCTAAAAGAAAAGCAGTGTGTAAATTCTGCAATGTAATGCTGACCCAGACAGCTGGGACCATCTCAAATTTTTTTTTGCATTTAGAAAGGAAGCATGTATAAAGCTAGCAAAACTAGAAATCTCTCCCCCCCCCTCTACCCCCCCCCCCTCATCTAGTCTCACATTTCCAGACCTTGGTCTTGGCTAGTCCACACAGCATTCTGGGATGGAAGAAAAACTCGCTCTGGTTCATTGGCATTCCTTTATCCAATCGCAATCAGACGGAGCAACGGCGCCTCTGCAAAATAGCCTCTGGAAGGAACTTGTTTTGGTGGAACGCGTGTACGTTCAAAGTTGTTTTAGTCGTGCAACAGAAAACTCAGACTGGACAGATAGTCTAGCTAGCTGTCTGGATTTACCCTGCAGAGATCTGAGGAGCAGTTAACCATAGTCCTCACAAATCCACCGGAGGTTAGAACGCCAACACTAAGAAAGAGGAAGGTGAGGGACATCCGGCAGAATTTCCGGCGGCACCTGAGCAACCCCGGAAATGAAACATCGTCGATATAGACTACCCCTCTCCCAAAGTAATTTAGCGAATATTCGCCATGCATATTAGCTAGTTGTGTATATACTGCATTTTTTAGGGATCTAGTTTTAGTCGTTTGCCAGTTGTTTGGTGTGATCTTGGTTTCGTCTCGGTCTCAACCCCTCAAAGTCTTGGTCTTGATCTCAATACACTCCGGTCTTGGTGTTGACTTGGTCTCGGTGTGGGTGGTCTTGACTGCAACACTGTTTGATACGTCGGCTACACACAGTAGCTACGGGCTACTGGCTACGCTGTAACGCCTTTATGCACAACTGTGAATCCAGCTTAACACACAAACAGTTCAACACTGCACACCTGATGCATAGTGTTGTATTGACACACTGTAAAGACTGACGTACAGGTTGAGGTAAAGTAGCGTGGTGTGCTAACACACTAGTTGCTAATGTTGCTACTTTTCTGGAGCATCAACATGCATAGTACAGTGACGGCTTTTTGAGCCGGCTACATGAGTCAATCCGTAATGACATGCATCTTTACACTAAACAGTGACAGAGAGTACAATAGGGAAGGGTGTTCTGATGCACGTCGTACCCCAACAATGGGTCTGTCTTTTGGAAGAAATCTGTAGGTGTGTGTGTGTGCTGGATCAGTCCCCAATTTTGGAAATAGATTGGCTCCACAACTTTACCAAGAGAGAGTGTGGACATGCATTTTCTTTTCTTTTTAAAATGTAAATTTAAAAAGCATGTACCTTTTCATTTTCTGACATCCTTTGTCATAAAACGTCATTACACATCCTGCGCCATTTTCAAAGTGTAGCGGATGTCCCCCAACTGCGTGACAACTACCGCACCACGAGTTGAATGTTCTTCAAACATGAGAAAGCTAAAAATGGGAGGCATTAAGCAAAGATTCTTTTCTTTTCCTCGCTGCACTAGCTGTCGGTAGGACTGGACTCTGCTGGGAGGCCACGCTGAAAGGGAAACAAAGGTCTCTACAATGTTCTCTTTTTTTCTCTCTCTGTTCTCTTTATATATTGGCTCCTTACAATAAAACTGGTGCTGACAATACAGCCGGCAGGGAGTTTGGCCTGACTGTGTCCTCCTGTGGGCAGAGCAATTAAGATAGGAAGCCAGGGATGACGTTGAGGATGAGGAGGTGAGCGAGACAGATGAAGGGGAGCGAGAAAGACGGAGAGAAGGGGAAATGGGAAAATAATTAACATAGGGAGTGAAGGATGGATGGGAGACGAGGAGAACGGGTAGAAAAGAGAGTAATGGGGCAAAAGGAAGAAAAGATGAGCAATGAGAGACGAAGAGAAAACAAGAGTAAGGAGAGGAGGGTGAGAAAAGGCGAGCAGATAGAGATGATTGGAGCAGAAACAATAAAATGTCCCAATTTCCCACAATCCCTTGCAGTATTGAGTAAGTGCCCACAGAGTGATACGAGCCAGTAAGACTTTGGTCTCTCTTCTGAGGGTCACAATGTTCCCATTTCTTCTTTTTCCCGTGTTCACTCAGAGCAGAGATAACAGAGCAGCATGAGCCTGCAGCCTGGAACTGAGGGCGACAGCAGCCCAAAGGTCAGGGTCACAGGTTCAAATCCTCAGAGCGGCGCTGGGAAGAAGGAGGAGTAACGCTGGGTTCCTGCCCCCGGAGAAGGACAATTAAAGTGATGTTAACCTTTGGGCTGTACAGCTTTGTGGATGTTCAAATGGTGGCGAGCTGTAGCCTAAATGTTTAAGTTGCTAGGGATTAAATTCCTTATGAAGTGATCCCAACTGAATGAGAAGCTAGATTTCATAAAGACACAACCTTGCAATGCTGTTCTCCTCTGGGAAGAACTGACAGCATTTAGAAAAAGTCCATTTCAGGACATTTTACTCATGAAAAGCATGTAAGGAAAACGAGGATGCACTGTAGCACAAGGTAATGTTCTTATTCAAGTCCCAAGTAAGTCTCAAGTCATTTGGTCCAAGTCTCAAGCAAGTTATTTTTTCGGGGGGCAAGTCAAATCAAGTAACAGGTTATGTCAAGTCAAGTTGAGTCCTTAGTTAAAGCTGTAGTGCGTAGTTGCTGTCTCCTCCATGAGGAATTCTAAGTAACTAGTGCAGTGCCCGTTGAAAATGTGCCTGTTTGGAACGGGCGATTGCTTGGCCTGTGGTATTGCTGCTTATGGAATTCTTCGAACCAAATTGTACCCCAAAATGACTTAAAGAAGGACCCCAAACCACTTAATATGCACCTCCACTGCATAGCCTACTACTAACTTATAGTGTAGGCTACGTGTACATCAGAGGAAGACAATTCTACTGCTGTATTTACTAAGGGTGTGACGAGATCTCGTTTTACGAGATCTCGCGAGATTAAAACGTGACGAGATTTCTCGTCGAGGTGAAAAGTTGTCTCGTGAGGCGATGTGATGTCAGCGTGATGGAGCGTGAAATTACTATTGAAGATCCCCCTGCAACTTTTAAATCATTTGTGTGCAAACATTTTGGTTTTCCTGCGGAAATAATAAACGGCGAAAGAGTGACAGACAAGACGAACACAATATGTAAACATTGTAAGAAAAAAATGCCGTATACCGCGGCTAACACGAGCACTATGCAAAAACACTTACAGCACCACCAAAGCTCTCTACTAACTACTGCACCCGCGACGAAAACATTAAAAGGGCAAACAACTCTAAAAGCCTTTGCATCTCTGCAAATAATTGCCGTGCAAGAGCCACGGCAATAACGAGGGACATAGGCGTCTTCATTGCAGCTGATATGAGGCCATTTTCTGTGGTGGAAAATGTCGGATTTCGGCAACTCCTAAATATCCTTTGCTGTCTCCACTTGCCAAAGCATACCTTTCCATCCCTGCTACCTCTGTTCCAAGTGAGTGTGTTTTTCTACTGCAGGAGACATAGTTACTGCCCAAAGGTCTCAACTGCTGCCAGAAATAGTCGACATGCTTATATTCTTGAAAAAGAACATGACCATATCTTAGGCTGTTCTGTGTAGTTTATCTTATAGAAAAAAATTGTTTCTGTTTGCACTTGTAGTTTTGAGAGAGCAGTACTTTGGTTATTGATACACTTACTGTTTGCATTTAAAGTTTTTCTGTTATTTACACATTTATTTTATTTACACATACTGTTTATTTTTTTATGTTCAATTTGTGGAAAGGAGTTTCTCATGTGAAATTGTACAAGGCAGAAGCCAGTTGGTAGAGTTTATACAAAACATTTTGCAGTGTTTGCACGTCCTTTACTGCATATGATTCATTAAAATAGTAAAAAAAAGTTAAATAACATTCATCATTAATAGTTGATTTCAAAATGCACACAAATTGTTTTGCATTTTGTGATTTTTCAGTTGAATAAAAAAACTATTTTCCATTCATATATTTCATCATTGAGGATTTCTTTAAAAAAATTTTTTAAATCTCGTCTCGTTCTCGTGAACCCAATCTCGTGATGTGTCTCGTCTCGTGGAGTAAGCGTCTCGTCACACCCCTAGTATTTACCTGACAGAGAATGGGGCAGATTCAAAATGTGATCACGAAATATCACAATGAAAATGTGGAGTAATCAGACATTAGCGTCATGGACTCATGGCAGTGCGCTACCCACCCGGCCCGTCATGAGAGACTTTGTCTCATGTCGAATGATCGTTAACGAATTTAACACTTCAGCAGAGGTGTTAATTTCCATACCCGAAACCGTCAGTGGCTTGACGGTTAATGGTGAAGTAGGGGATTTGGTTTGCGGGGGGTATTTTGGCGATGGTAATGTTATTAGTGTTGTAAGTTAGCAGTAGACCCGACCAAGGGTGATTCTGATGGAAACTGCTGTGTCTGCCCGGTTCAACTGTGAGATTACGTTATGTTCTGCCAGCTCAAAGCAACTTAATACAATAGCAGGAAAAGAGTCCCCCCCCCTGCTGTTGTAAAGCGTTCTGCATGTGTGTGATGTGCAGGTTACCTTACCCCCAAACACGGACACACATATATACAGATACGTCTCGCTGCCACTTGTCTGTAGCTGGCTGTGCTTTGCATGTGAGGGATTCTGAAACGTTCTTAAATTCGGGAATTGTCGTTGGTTTATTCAAAGTCAAAGACAGTCCAAAGTAGTGCTACTTTGCACAGTTTTGTGGGTCTGAGGTGTATGTCACATTTTAGCTGCCAAAGCTCCGCTGCTCTCTATCTTGTCTCTGGTCCTCAGCGTGAGAGGGGGAGTGGCCAGCGGCCAATGTGTGCTTCTTTTACCTATACATATTTAACGATATCTTTTGTATTTCTAATCCAAACAAAGTCAAACTTGGCAATGCACTTACTCGGGCCCGTAGCAAGACACCTGTCAAGTTTTAAATCCATGGGACTAACGGTTCGAGAGATATGCGCATAACACACAGATAGATAGACAGACAGACAGACGTTCCTGTAATTTATAGATAGATGACAACAAAACTTTCGGCGCGTCTACATGATACAAGCCTTACATGGCCGCGCAGGGCCCCTCCCCGCATCCACAGCTATTCATTCTAGCATCTTTTTGGGCCCTCCTCACATGAGGGTCCTGATATTGGACAGAATTGTCAACTTGTTGTCGTCAGTCTGACATTGGCTCCACTGGAACCGATTTTGGTAGGGGAGGGGGATTTGATTTTCCCTAACCAATCAGTAGAGGCTAATCTAAAGATGAATCTAACGCCATTTTAAGTTGACACTGATGCGTGCCAACACTTTGCAGTGGTTTTAAGAGCGGAGTGAAGTAAAACCAAACTACACTGTTGGGTGATTTTGAGATTTTGTCCTGCCCATAGCTCTTAAGTTATGTTAAATTAAATCTAAAAAGACTTGTGCAGACTTGTGTACCCAGCAACAAAGCACAACATACCGCACACATCACATACCAGATGACGTCTGTGTACATTTTCAAATTTCTCCTTACCCATGTTGGGTTGAAATTGAGTTTCAAGAATTAACTTCAACTTGAAACTGCACGTTAAATGTTTCATCCAGTAAATGTTAGCATGTTAGCGTGCTAAACGCCAACACGAGGGCTCCAGAGGAGTGGGCCCAGGGTGGCCCAGGGTTCACGATCGAACGGAGCAGAGTTGGCTTTTTATTTTTCAGCCGTCCAGTAATGTTGTAGTCTGCCGTGTAATCAACATTACAGCCTCATGGGGGCGCTAGTGTGGATGCAGTGTTTTAGCCTTGTTTCGTGCCCACAGAGGCATGGTTGGCGTTAGCGACATCACAGTATTCCCACTGGAGCTCTTTCCACCGTGGGCTGTTTGCTGTTTAAGCACTTTTACATCTCTGACAGACACACACACACAGCCGCAAGTATGTTCACTGATTCTTCTTTTTTCACACAGCGTTTACACTCACACACTGCTACTGTATCAGTCAGTGGATAGATAAACGCACCTATGATGCTGGGGGGTCGTAGGTTTGATTCCCAGTTTGGACACAAGGTGTCTCCGGTGTCCTTCAACTTAAAATAGTAAAACCAAGCTTCAATTTAAACTCCAAACTTGAGGGAAACAACTAAAAAAGCTCAGCAGAGATGTTCTAGTCTCTTTGCTTCCTATAGGACTGTGATAAAAAAAATCATCATGTTTTTTTTTTTCCACCTCTGGGATCTCTACATTTTGCCCCATCCACTTCAACAACAAAATTATTAGAAATTGAAATGACCTCAACTTAAAAGTTAATTAATGATCACGTTAAACTTGGAGTTTAATAGTCTCAAGCTGTGAGCCATTAATCTGCACTCAAAGAGACTAATATATCATAAAATGAGAGTTAATTCAAGTGTATAGTTCTACTTGTTGGGGCAGCCCTTTCTATAGTAGTATTGAGAATCATTGTGAGGCTCTAAATCACTTTTAGGAGTTGACTTTTATGGAAATTGTATTCCGCTCATTCTTCGGTCCAGAATTATAAAGCTCCAGTGAAACTTTTTACTACTAAATCTGAAATCACCACGGAGACCATGTGCCACTAAAACTCTTCATTGAAACAATAATTAATAATACACAAAGTTTTGGCTGAGGTACGACAACAGCGACTCCAAAACATCATTGCACCAAGCAGAAATTATATCCCTGAAAAAAAGAATTGATTTGTGATCTAAATGTTCTATATTAATATTAAACTATCAGGAAAAAAGCGCAAAGCTCTCCGCTGAAAGTCCCTGGGCGTTTTCACACCTACAGTTTGTTTGCTGTGGTCCCGATCAGTCGTTGAGTTTGGAAACTTGGAGCGTTTTCCCCTGGTTCGGTTTGGTTTCACACCTGGAAAAATCCAAGTGTACCAAAATCATTGACATATATATAATGGACCAACAGATCCCGTTGCTCTGGTCTGAGACCAGTGAAGGATATTAGAAGCACTTTTCCGGTGCTGGCTGAGCGTTACTGAGCAGCCTCCAACTGAGAGAGACGACGTAAATGTGACGTGAGCAACGTGTCTGAAAGTTCTAAGTCTTCTGGTAGCTGTGCCGAGAGAAATCTCAATCATTCCCAATCTTACAGAGACGGAGAGCGTAGGTATATGTAAGGAGATAACATAAGCACAGGCTAATTATTGATCACTAACATGCTAGTTAACATCAGTAATTAAACCTAAGTCCAAACTGCCTGCGAGCTTCTCCTGTACTATACGGTAATTCCTCTACTATGGACAGTAAGTCGCGTGGTTATGACACAATCGTTAGCCTATTTTTACAAAAGCGTCTGCTACTGAGCCATAACGTGAGCTACAAGGTAATGGAGCATTTTATACATTGTCGTGTTTCTTAAGAAATAAACAACGGACAAATAGAGTCTTTAAACGCTTCAGATGTAAAGTTATTCGCTGTCAAAGTGACGTCAAAATGAATGGCAGTCAATGGGATGCTCACGGCGGGTGATCACTCGTTAGCATCAAAATGGCGCCATAGGAGCCACGCATTCCAGACGCTCGCTTACCCCCTTGACCAAAATACATCATCACAAACCACGTAAGAAGAGCTTATTTTATGGAAAGTAACTCAGCTCCAAGTCCATCGCCTGTATCTTAAAGAGCTCTTAATTGACCTAAATGAAACGATCAAGGAGGCTAGAGCCTCTTATTTTACTAAGCTGATTTCTTCCTGTAAAAACAATCCAAAAGCTATGTTTGAGACTATTAACAACATTGTTTCTCCCACTAAGTGTATTGTCCCTGTGTTTTCAAATGTGGACTGCAACCATTTTTTGTCTCATTTTGTGGACAAGGTTAGTGCTATCAGGGCAGGCATCATTCCATCAGTAAGCGCCCATATTGTTACTCATCAGAGACTTTCGGTAATGGACTCCTTTTGCCCCTTGTCCCTGAATGACTTAATTAAGCTAGTGGGCTCAATGAAACCTTCCCAAAGTCCTGTTGATATTTTACCAACATCTTTACTTTTAAAAACAATACTGCTGCTTGGACCATGTTTGGTTTCAATTTTAAATTTATCTCTTCAGCTAGGCCAGGTCCCTAGCTGTTTTAAGCATGCTGTTGTCCACCCCATATTGAAAAAGAACAATCTTGATGCAGCTTTGTTTAAAAACTACAGGCCTATTTCTAAATTGCCTTTTATTTCAAAAATTTTAGAAAAGGTTGTTGCGAGCCAGCTGAATAGAATTAAACTCTGACAAAACTGAGGTGATGATCTTTGCCCCAGATAATATTACCCCTAGGATTAGGCAGGCCATTGGGACTCTATCAGTTTCAGACTGTAATGCTGTGCGTAATCTGGGTGTCATTTTTGACAAATCTATGTGTTTTAACAGTCATGTGAAGTCTGTGGTTCGTTCCTGTTTTTTCCATCTCAGGAACATTGCTAAAATTAGATCTGTGGTTTCTCAAAGAGAGATGGAGATGCTTGTTCATGCTTTTGTTTCCTCTCGTTTGGATTATTGCAATGTACTGTACACCTGCTTAAACAAATCATCCTTGGGCTCACTGCAAGTCGTACAGAATGCAGCAGCAAGACTTTTATCTAAGACCAGCAGGAGGTCTCACATTACTCCTGTGCTCAAGGCTCTTCACTGGCTACCGATTGGTTTTAGAGTGAATTTTAAAATTTTAACTATTACCTATAGAGCCTTACATGGCCAAGCGCCCTCGTACATCCAGGATCTACTGCACGCACACACTCCTGGTCGCTCTTTGAGGTCTTCAAGCCAGGAGCTCTTAATTGTTCCTAGAACACGTTTTAAAACAAGAGGTGATCGTGCATTTTCGGTGGTGGCCCCAGGGCTCTGGAACTCTCTCCCTTTAGCCTTGAGAGCGTTGGATTCTGTGGAAACCTTTAAAAAACACCTGAAGACTCATCTTTTTAGACAAGCATTTTTAGCCATATAGCTGTGTTGTCTTTGCTCTGTTTTTGTTTTACTGTAAAGCACTTTGTGACTCCTTTTGTCTGTGAAAGGTGCTATATAAATAAAGTTTACTTACTTACTTACTTATTGGTTAGATGTATCTGGGGCGGGAGCCAGAAAGTAAATACAGGAAAAAGGTATATCTGCGGTCAAACATTTCATTTAAATAATCAGACTTTTTCACAGAGACTTTGCTTTGCTTTCCTTATTTTAACCCACAACGTGATCTTTTGCTTTACCTAACAAAGTCCTTTTTGTTTCAATTCACAACATGAACCATGAAGCCGCATGTTAGGCTATCCCTCGGGTTTTTTTATCTAAAAAATATGGGTTTCTTTGAACCAAATTGCTAAACATAACAAATAACATGGATGCATAGACTTTTTCGCAGGTAAATTGAATTTTGGGTGCTTTATTCAATTTGATAGCATTTGGCACATGGTTTCAGAACAGCATCCTGACTTAACTTTGACATAACCCAGCATGTGATCCACTCAACATCCTCTGATCTTAACTATTAGTCAATAAAATATAATAAAATAATAATTTTTTTTTAACTCAAAGTTAGGTATAATGTCATATAAATTTGGTTTATTGACCATGAGTAAAAAATGCGTTGAATAACGCAACAAAAACGTCAGAAAAAGTCGTTGGCGAGGCAACACAAGGGTTAAAACTGCTGCCGTTTCACAACGTGCGCCTGTCGATGGTAGGAGGACATGTAACCCGGGAGAAGATACGTTTCCCTCGAAACGTAACTAAGAATGCAGTTTAGTTGTATGGGAACGTAATCTTTCAGGAGACAGGGTTATCTCTAGGGCTGCTCCCTCTTAGTCGATTAGTCGACTAATCGGCCGTTTTGGTCTTAGTCAACTTAGATTTCTTTAGTCATGTTTTATGCTTTTTTTTTCATGCTGAATGACTTATTTCCAAGAAACGTACAAGCACATC
The DNA here is from genome assembly GCF_004354835.1 of Perca flavescens. Taxonomy (NCBI): domain Eukaryota; kingdom Metazoa; phylum Chordata; class Actinopteri; order Perciformes; family Percidae; genus Perca; species Perca flavescens. The sequence continues at coordinate 5,304,421 of NC_041337.1, forward strand.
TCTGGTAAACACAAGAATTAAAGTGGTGCTTTTGCATGACTCTTTGTCGAGAAACTCAGATTTACACATCTGTCGATTAAATCAACTAATCGATTAGTCGAAACATTTGAATGAGTGTTAGTCGACTAAGATTTTCTTCAATCGAGAACAGCCCTAGTTATCTCAAAACAGTGTTAAATGGAGACTGAACCTCCCCACCAAAAATCCAGGATCCTTTTTCAGGAGCTTTACTTCTCTTTTCAGGAACTGAGGTCTACATTTAGTTCCCGCTCCAGGGAAACAGGGCTCGATCCACTTGTCCGCACCGTCACACATTCGTAGACTCGCTGACTTTATGGGTTAGTAACCGTGAAGTCTGGACTGCCTCAGTCTGTCCAAATCCTCCATTCATTAAGTCCACAAGAGAGCCCGCTCCAGATGCAGACTTTGTTCAGAAGAATATGCATAATTAAGCAATATTCAGCAAATGTTTTGAGTCTACCAATAGGGCCCAATTTAACAGAAATTTAATTGGAATTTCAGGTAGGCTACTTAGCTCTTGCTACTCTATCTGGGACTATTTGTTCAAAAAAAGTTTAATATGATGTGATGTGAGCAGAGTGACTTTTCTTTTTGGTTGGAAGCCCTGAGTGGAGCCCGAGGAAACCCCGTTTGATTCTGGCCTGAGGCGTTATTAAAGCCATGTTCACTCTGAAGGCCATCTTTCCCTGCAGAAACACAACCTGACATTTACATCTCCCTCATCAAACCCAGCCGTCTGCTCGCTGATGAGAGGGCAAAATGACGAAGATGAAGAGTGAAATCACAGTGAGAAAGACAGAGCGGCTGAAAGAGACTGAGAAATTACAGAGAAAGAGAGCCAGACGGAGGGGGCTGGAAAAGAAGATTTAGAAAGAGATCCATGCAGAATACAAAGCTGGAGATCAAACAGGAAGGCAAATAAAAGGATGGCGAAGGAGCGAGATGGGAAACGAGTGTACGTGATTCACAGAGTGACAGAAAAAGGAGGAAGTGAAGAGGTAGACGAGTGAAAAGAGAGATGCAGAGATAAAGTCACGAAAAGAAAATAGTGCAGGATGATGGACTATAAAAAACAGGAGAGTCTGCAGAAGTGTGTGTGTGTGTGTGTGTGTGTGTGTGTGTGAGAGAGAGAGAGCGAAGAGATGAAAAAAGTAGACTGGTGGGTAGAATATGAAAAAGATAGAGAGGTAAATAAAAGATATGGTCGATAGTAGAGTGATGGAGGGAGTGTGTGTCTATAAATTCTGTATATGAGCATGTGTACTGTAATATTAACTCTGACCCTGGAACACACACACATACACACACACACACACACACACACACACACAGAGTGACATTTCCAGTGAGGATGTGACTCCTGGCTACTCTGTGACACACATACACATGATCCTCACAGCGTCGGTACATCTATATCTGCTGTGTTGGGTTGCATTACAATGTGAGGTGTTTTCAATATTTTTCCTCCCAAAAATGCACACATTTTATTTAGAAATAGTCTTGCGTTGTCAGACCTTCCTCCACGGCGCTGCAGAGGAAGGCCTGGCTAGTCCACACAGCATTCCGGGATGGGACAAAAACGTGCTCCGGTTTATTGGTATTTCTTGTGTAATGACGGTGCCTCTGCAAAATAGCCTCTGGAAGGAACTTGTTTTGGTGGAACATGTGTACGTTCAAAAGTAGTTTTAGTCGTGCAACAGAATTTTCATGGAAATTCAACCTATCAATCAAAAAACTGATTTGTAAAATGGCCAACAGTGACGTAAAGTGCAGGTGATTATCCAACCAAAACATTGAACTAAAAGAGGCTAAAAAAAAAAAAAGCTCCATAGCGCTGCAGAGGTGGAGAGAATGACCGGTGGGTTATTTGCTACGAGAGATTAACATTAATATACTGTAGTCATTTGATTCATTGCTAAAATCATTAAATAAAATGAAAAAAGTAAAACGTATTGATTGTTGGACCACTACACTACCACTGTGTAAGATCAACATTATTCCACGTCAACTCATTCTAAACACATTTATTCAGATACAACGGCAGCTCCCTCACACACCAACCTGCCCATCAATCTGTCAGCCATCACAAAGACACTCAACCCATTTCAGTGTGTTAGAAAGTCTGAACAAACAGGATGCCTCGGATATACAAATGTACACACACACACACACACACACACACACACACACACACACACACACACACACACATCAGGGAGTTGAGTCATAGGAGGGGAGGAGTGACTGTCAGAAAGATGGATGCATGAAACAATGAAAATCAATGAACTGTGTGTGTGTGTGTGTGTCTGTGTGTGACACAGAGAGAGAGAGACATGTTACATCCATACAAGTGAGTATGACAGATGAAGAATTGCAAAGTGAGGCAGAGTGTGTGTGTGTGTGTGTGTGTGTGTGTGTGTGTGTGTGTGTGAGAGAGAGACTGAAATCCAGTGGGCGTGTCTCGCTTTTAACGAGTTTTTCTTTTTAATTACCTTCGCTTGACCACAGTTTGCTTCCTGGGAACACAGCCAGAAAAACCCTACACACACACACACACACACACACACACACACACACACACACACACACACACACACAGACACACACAGACAAGCACACACGCCCATAGGGGAATTACATGTTTGATGTTGTTGGAGTGTGTATTTCCTCCGATTGAAGATGATAAAAGCCATTTCCGCCCATTTATTTACCACAAACTTCTTTCCACTCGATCCATCTTCTTTAGTATCGTCCACCAGGTATCGTCTGTGAATCTTCTTGGTTTATTTTATCAGCTCGTCGTCTTCTTTCTCTCTGTTTGCATCATCCTGTTTGGAGCTCACAGGCGTCAGTCTTTCTCCTCTGGGTTCTGTGCGATTGCGTTGTCAGCCGGGTGAAAGTCAAACCCCACGGAAACGTCTGATAACCAAGGCAGCGCGTGCCGTTTCCTAAAAAAAAAAAAAAAAAAAAAAGAGATGAGCAATGAGAGGAACTTTGCCAGTGTGATGACCGAGGCTCAGAAAAGCAGTCAAAAGCCGAACTTTTAGCCGTGTTGGCTCGGAGCTAGAATTACCTCTAGAGGATTTAGGATTTCACCTTGGTATGGTGCTCCCAAAGTAGTGTGGAGGCAGTAACCCCTTTAGGCAGAGTGCCTGTGTATGGAAGCTAAACGCATTTTCGACACCTAAAAATCTATATCACTTTAAGTAGACGCTATATTTTGAACATTTTCACCAGCGTGGTGCATGGCTAGCCCATCTGGTTGAGTGTGCGCCCCATGTACAGAAGCTCAGTCCATACCGCAGCAGCTGCGGGTTTGATTCCCGACCCGTGGCCCTTTGCTACATGTCACTCCCCCTCTCTCTCTCTCTCTCTCTCCCCCTTTCCTGTCTTTAGCTGTCCTGTCTTATAAAGGCCTAAAATGCCCCCAAAACTAAAATAATCTTTACCTATCCGTCAGATAGCCCTTTCAGACTGGGAACTGCTCTCTTCAAAGCCACCAGACTCCTTTGACAAAAAGTCATCATTCGCAGAACACAGGAGTTGCAGGTCTACCGCTGCCTCCATTGGTTAGTTTGTCCGTGTTATTGTGTGACATTGGTGTTAAAGGTCCCATGGCATGAACATTTCACTTTATGAGGTTTTTTAACATTAATATGCGTTCCCCTTGCCTGCCTATGGTCCCACCAGTGGCTAGAAATGGTGATAGATGTAAACCGAGCCCTGGGTATCCTGCTCTGCCTTTGAGAAAATGAAAGCTCAGATGGACCAATCAGGAATCTTCCCTTTATGACGTCACAAGGAGAAAGGTTACCTCCTCTTTCTCTGCTTTGCCCGCCCAGAGAATTTGGCCCAACCATGAGAGAGAGAGAGACATCATGGCTTTCAAACGAGCAAAGTGGCAGTTGGTCAAGGCCACACCCCCACCCTCCACCTTGCTAGATAAAGTATTAGGGGACCACTAAGGTCTATATAAAAGAGACTTCAGATACAGTATTAGGGGACCACTAAGGTCTATATAAAAGAGACTTCAGATACAGTATTAGGGGACCACTAAGGTCTATATAAAAGAGACTTCAGATACAGTATTAGGGGCCCACTAAGGTCTATATAAAAGAGACTTCAGATACAGTATTAGGGGACCACTAAGGTCTATATAAAAGAGACTTCAGATACAGTATTAGGGGACCACTAAGGTCTATATAAAAGACACTTCAGATACAGTATTAGGGGACAACTAAGGTCTATATAAAAGAGACTTCAGATACAGTATTAGGGGACCACTAAGGCCTATATAAAAGAGACTTCAGATACAGTATTAGGGAACCACTAAGGTCTATATAAAAATATCCAAAGAGCACCATGTCATGGGACCTTTAAAGGGATGGTTTGGAGTCACCATTATCACACAGTAGCACCAGCATCTCCTGGGTCCTGCGAGGTAAAATGACTGTATATTGTGAAGTGTGGCTTGTATGAGCTACCTCTCCATAGTCGTTGTAGGCGCTGTTATCTTACATTGTTTGTGGTCTCATTTGTGTTGTTTGTTGATTGTTGTGTTGTGCACTCGTATTGTGGGTGGTGGGCGTTTTCATGGCGGTTTGAGCGGAAGTGATGATATGTTTGTCTCATTCACCTTTGCACCTGAGCGTGTTGGGTTTTGGCGGGACGGAGGGGGTGAGCCTGGGAGTGAACACTTTCTGTTGACCGCCGCACTAACGCAATTATTTCTACTCCCCAGGTAACTGGTACGTTTGGTAACTGCAGTGCTAATTGTATTTCACGTGTGGAAGAAGAACAATAAAATCATTGCAATACAATCTCGAGCGCGTTACAGGTTGCAATTGCATCTCTCAGTGTTTAGTCCATCGCTAATGCTTGCTCTTTAGGGAATTACTGTAATTGTTGGGGCTTTGTAAATTACAGAGTGTGGTCTAGACCTACTCTATCTGTAAAGTGTCTCGAGATAACTCTGTTATGATTTGATACTATAAAAAAAATTGAATTGAAATTGAATTGAATTGAAATTAAAAACATCTATATCAGTTTAAGCGGACGCTATATTTAGAATATTTTCACGGCTTTACCTCGCTGTGAGACGGCCCTTTACGGCGGGGAACTGAAGCTGTTATCTCTGCTCTCTTCAACGCCACCAGAATCTCTTTTAAATCTCATGTCAGATCAGGGGTGGATGTCACTGACTGGTTGGGTTGACTTCTTGATCAAATCAGACCCACTTGTTCTCACTCGTTTGTTTGTACTGTGTTGATCGTGCATCTGTGCATTCAGAGTTTTTCACGTTTTGAATTGGTCTCTTGCATAACAGGTCAATGAGATATTTAGAGTTGTTCAAATCAGTAGACGCTTTTGGGGTTCTTCCCCCCCCCCCCCAGATGTAAAGCGAGTTTCCTGCAAATTCAATTTCAGTCTCTCTCCCCTTTTTCTCATCTTTTACTCATCCTCTCTGTCTTTTCTGTGATTACTGTGATTACAGGACACACACACACACACACACACACACACACACACACACACACACACACACACACACACACACACACACACACACACACACGCAGAGAGTCTCATCCTGGTCTATTCATGGTGTGTATTCCTCATTAGCGTCCTTCAGAGTTAGTTTAATGATATGAATGGACTGGCAGCTGCTGCAGCGATAACGACTCTATTAGGCTCATTCACTCACCCATGACACAAGGGTGTGTGTGTGTGTGTGTGTGTGTGCATTTTTGTGTTTGTGTGTGATCAAGGCAACACGGATGAGTTTGGGGGGGGAATTTTTTGTGCACGTGGGTGGATGGAGAGAAGAGGTGCGGAAAATGTGTGCGAAGGTGCATAGGAAAATCCAGGCTGAGAAAAGGGAGCGAGAGAACAATGCATATGGTTCATTATCACTCGTTCTCTCGCATTCCTCCGCAACTGTCTGTTTTTCCACCGAGTCATGTTCTCGTTGCGTTTTCATCACCTGCATCTCCACACGATGCCTTCCCGTTTATTTCGCCTCTTTAATTAGAAACCCACCTCCTCCTCGCTACACTCCTTCTTCCTTCAGACACGTGCCCCATTTCCCCTCCCTTCTCCCCTTCCTGCCTTCCTCCATCCTTTCATCTCTCCTTGTAAAAATCCGATTACGTATTTTTCCGGGGAGACAGCGTTTACCTCCAGCTGCGATCTGGCACGGAGACGCCCTCGTGGTCGGGAAGAAGTTGCAGCGCGGAAACTGTCAGTGGGGGTTCCAACTGATGTGCTCCTCTGGGCTCTTCTTCTTCATTGGTCTTCGGCTATGATAACATTACATTCATGAAAATAATAGCTGAGTTACTGCTCCTTCCTTCAGACACGTGCCCCACTTCCCATCTCCCCTCCAAATCTTGGGTGATTTATCAAATCCGAATCATCCTTTAAAGCCAGACTGTGCAACGTTCTTCCTCTTACCAATGAAAAGTTGAATTCATAAGCAACAAAATGCACCGTTGAACAATTCAACACAGTGACACACAACACACTCAGACTAAGTATGTCCAGTACCTCCAGTGTTTGGAATAACGCCGTTTAAAAGAACTGCGTTAGGTAACAACGTTATTTTTTCAGTAACGGGGTAATCTAACTAATTACTTTTCCTGTCGTTACAACGCCGTTAACGTTACTGGACATTAAATGCGGTGCGTTACTATGCATTGATTGAATAAACTGTGGAATCCGAATGCACCCCTGGCTCACAGCTAGTGAGGAGGTGGTTAATAACGAGGTAAGCGATTATGATTGGCTAAGGCAGAGTCATGTTTCATGGTAGCCAATCAGAGCCAGTGTTTTTACACACACACACACACACACACACACACACACACACACACACACACACACACACACACACACACACACACACACACACACAGGTAAACAGAGATTCGATGAAGCAGCAGAAATGGCGAGTAGGGAGCAATCCGAGGAAAAGTTGGCATTTTCAAGGTGGAGCTATAAGCACCACTTCAAATTCATTGTGGTCAAAGGCAAGAACGTGCATGTAATGTGTACATTATGTCCAAGAGCAAAGACTTTGTCGACATCCGTTTTAAGCAACTCTAATTTAATGAAGCATCTCACAACGACACACGCATCTACAAAGCTAGTAGCCAAAAACACCGATACCTCCACCACAGATTATCGCTCGCCATCTGCTAGCAAAGAAGGACTCGGAGCAAAGTCCTCCAAGCAGCAAAAGCTAGATCTTTCTGCCTCACAACAAAAACCTATGACACAGGCTGAAGTCAACCGTATGATAGGCAGGTATGTTGTTAAAAGTATATGTGTCATATAAGTTTATATGGTGTAACTGTTAACTGTTTACTTTTCTTACAAAGATAATACTTGAAGTGCAGGATAAACCTCTTGCTGTCTGTCGACGTGCAATAAATATCGAAAGTTATATACAAACACCTGTCTGTTCTACTCATTTCAACTGACTTGTGAAAACTGCTAAAAAAAAATCCCAATTCTTTTTTTTTTTTTACAATAACAAATAGTTACTTTCCCTGGTAATGAGTTACTTTTATTATAGAGTAATTCAGTTACTAACTCAGTTACTTTTTGGAACAAGTAGTGAGTAACTATAACTAATTACTTTTTTAAAGTAACATTCTCAACACTGAGTAGCTCATGGTGTATAATGTTAGCAAAAGTTCAGGAAACGTCAGGAACATTACTGACGAAGTTGGCGGACTTCGTGACTCTTCCCACTTGGGCTGCTGTTGCGGTGGCTTAGCATTTTAACGATGTTTGAGAGCACAAATGCATAATTGTCAGTACAAGGTGTGCGTAATGTCCGATTGAGCCAATGTGTGAATAGAGCAGCTCATTGTCCGGGGAATACCAACCCATCGAAAACTGACGCTTGGTCAGTGGCTCTCAACGTCAGAGACCGAAGCAAAAATCACCCTTCAGCGTCTGTAAAGCGTGTGGGAAAAATAACTAAATTGTATATAAATACTATATATACACTATATATTTATAATACTATAAATACTAATTTGTGGCCATGAAATAGCATTTTGTGCGCACATTATACCTATACTGTGCCCACGAAATAGGTATAACGTGCGCACAAAATACAAATTTGTGGCCACGGAATACTAATTTGTGCGTTTGTTTTAATATCATGCCTGACTCCACCAGATGGAATGATTTGCATTTACTTTCAGTCTCGTTCCGTTGGTGAACTTTTGGGAAGGGGTGAAAGTACTGGTTAGCTGATTGGATAAACCATCTGTCAATCACCGCCTATGTTGGTGATAGAAAGCCTCCAGTTGCGTTTTTTTGCTCTTCTTTCAATGAAGAAATACTTTCTAATTCGGATAAATCATGCGCGATAGCTACGCTCATCTCATCCGTGGAAGCCGCCTCGTTGTTTAGACTGAACAGTCGCTTCTCGTTGCGTCACCCCTAAACCCGCCTCAAAACCAACGCTGATTGGTCGGTCGTTTGGCGAACAGCTCCAAATTTTCTCTATCTCAAGATGCCAAGTGGAAAAACTGGAGCTCGCCAGATCAGGACGGTCTCACGAGGCTATGAATTACCTGGCACCGGTATCAGCAAGATTTACACGCAGGTCACAAATTAACATTTCGTGGCCACAATTCCTGATGTCATGTCTGGGGCTCCGTGGTATGGAACGCACCGGGAAGAGCAGCAGCACGACTGCAGCGCTGCAAGATGACGTAGTATTACAGTTTTTTTTTTTTTTCGATTTAATGATAATAATAATCTTAAAAAAAGAATAAAACATGCGTTTTGCACAGTTTGACTTTGTTATTGACTTTGGGACAATACAAAAATGTGAAATGTTGATGTGAAAAAATGAAGTACAACTATGTAGTTACAACTGGAGCCACATGTGCAAAACTCAAACTACAGTCTGCATTACCAACAGTCACCTGAGCTAAACAGTTCACGTCAGCTGCAAAACCAACATGGCATCATGACTTTGCGTAAATATACACGCCACTTTCATACAGCCAAATGGCGTGTTATTGTATGCATTTTCATCTATCCACGTGTATGCCTACGCTGTATACAGCTGATGTAAACATACCCACCACGTGGCCTCGCCACGCTGCGTGTTATCGCGAGAACGCAACGTAGTACAGAACAACGTCACACGCCTGTTAAAAAAAAATAAAAAAAAATGGTTGGGTTTAGGAAAAGAACACGGGGAAAGGCTTTAGTAACAAAACAGAGACAAAAACACGGAAAATAACGACAAAAACACGCTTAGGAAAACAATAAATGGTTGGGTTTAGGAAAGAAACATTGGGTAAGGCTTAAAAAAAAAAAAAAAAAAAAATAATAAATAAAAACGGCTGAAAAATCTTCACACGCGGGACGCAAACCTGGCTCTCCCGGGTGAAAGTCCTGTGTTTTATCCATCCGGTACTCGCAATGTAGGTCAATGGCGGCCGATTTGCATTGATATACACGCAAAAAATGCAATTTTACGTCTTGATAACACGCAAAAAAACGGCATACAAATTGTCGTGTCATACATACGCCAATTCATGAGATCAGTCTGGCAAAACTCATTCCAAGCTACACAACTCTTAACACACGTCTCTGAACTGGCTCAGAACAGTCCTCACTGAGATAACACACACTGTCACTCAGAACACACTGAGAGTCATCAAACACCAATACAGAAAATACTAACTTTTCATCTTTACAGTTTGAATAATTTGAGTGACTTCACACTACTCAATAGTTTCTTTAATGGAGAGTGAAATTCTTTCACATGGATTTATTTTATAATTGAACATAACCAGTTTTTAAGGTACCGAAGAAGGGACGAAAATCATCAGTTTGCTTATGATGTATATTTTTATTTTGTCTGTAGTCATTTACATAATAACTACCACAAACGTTAATAACTAAAGGTACGTAACAGTAACAAAGAATAGTGTGACTAATCCTGCCTCTCTTCAGCGTCGTGCCACCAGTTTTCATCCACACCACATCCTCTCTTGCCACGCACCTGCATCATCCATAAATACAAATAAATGTGGTGTTTCCATCGCTTCCGCCTCCATTAAACGGAAAATTGTTGGTGTAATCCGCGTCACGTCCGGCCCCCTGCACGCTCTACCCAGACGCTAAGTTCATAAGCGACTTCGGTTTGCGTTTTCACCAAACCTCAAGGACAACGTGAGGAAAAATTAGAGCAGCAATGGATGAAAAGAGATGGTTTGAGACAGTGTACTTGCACACGGCCCTGTGATTTTTTTCAATAGAAGCCGTAGGAGGGTGAGAGGAAGGCGCATACCTGATGGGGTTGATCGTTTTGGTAACTGATACTGGAACCGGTGCAAGCGTGGCACAATATGCAGAACATTCAACGTAAAGACACAGCCGACACACTTAATTTTCTCACGGCGACACAAACATGAACAAACATTCAGACTGAGGCGGAACAACAGAGGAGAGGAGCAGAGATAATCAGCAGGCTGCTAATGGTTTAATGGCATCTTATATCACTGGACCGTGTCTAGCGCTGCAGCTGATTGTAGTGTGTGTGTGTGTATGTGTGCGTGTGTGTGCAAAGAAGTGTGCTGTGTTTGATCCAAGGATGTCAAAGTGAATGTGCCGTTTCTCATCTCAGTGTGTCTCCGGTTTGAAATTATAGAATGAATCTGTCCCCGTCAGTCGGTGTAGCTTCTGCCTAGCTCCTATATATATATATTTTTAACAACCAAATCACTCTGAAGCCACCAGAACGCCTCCACTAATCCTGGCTGAACATTTCACAAGTTTGTTTCCAAAATGAAATCGCCGCGGTTTGAAAGCAGCAACACCTGCTGTAAAAATCAACCAAACTACAGAAACAGCTTTTTTGTTCGGTCACACGTGAAGGGGGGTGTGAAATTAGCTTTGTTTATGAATTTACAAATCACGCTGAGAACCAAGAGATGCCATGTTCCAATGAGAGAACTTCTCACACGGTCCCAAGATGTTCAAAGACAGACCCAAAAATGTCACCATAATTAAAAAACAAACAGAATTACAACAGTACAAACTGATTCAAAAAGTAAATACTGATATCCGACCACCTGAATATAACACATTGATGGCTCTAGTTAAATGGACTACATGGGTGGGTTCATTTCATTTTGAATAAAATGCATTATATAAGCACAATATATGACTTGTCGTTTTAGCGCCGAGTCAAAGACAGTCCAAAAACCCCAGCGGCTCAACTCCAGAGCAAAAACGTCAGACGCAACGTATACGAAGGGAAGCTTAACCCATCAACGTACCGAATCCCGGTTCCACTATGGAACCGGGTTATTCGGACCGGATTAGAATGCAAATTTAGGTATCACGTTATCGTAAATGTAGGCTACTTTTTAAAATGCCATGTTTTCCCTCTGGGCTCACTGAAACGGACGTAAAAGCATGTTAACCATTCACTGCACGTGATCGCTAGTTGTCTGTCGTTCAGGACAAGACCCTGTAGCCTGGTGGTGGGGGAAGCGAGACAGCCTCCCCAAATTGTCTGCTCTTTCAAACTCATACTTGGGTGTGTACAGGCCTCTTTGGACACCATCTGAATTTTTCTCCTGTGCAGGACATGCCATAAGTCAGGAGAGGTGTCCTATCTTGCCAGAGACGACAAACATGGTCATTTGTCTGCTAAAGAACTGCTAAAGTTTGAAGCTGGTTGGCATACCAACTCAACAACATTTATTTTGTATTATTGTAGTTATGTGTTAGGTGACTTAGGTTTACTTATTATATATTTAAGTACTTTAAAACGTTAATATATTGTTATATTTAAATAATTTTCAGTTTAAAAAAAATAAGCCTTTCTTTGATGTAATTTTTCAGTTTTTCAAGAATCGGTTTAGGAATCGGAATCGTTTTAAAAGTACCGGTTTGGCATCGGAATCGTAAAAATCCAAACAGTACCCAACCCTACTTTTACTACAGCAAGAATACTATGTTGCTGTACATGCAAGTTGATGCAGCCTACAAAAGCGCATTACATCAACTACTACTGAAACACACTTTTTACAGTGTATCTGTAATTACATTTGATAACTATGTAGAGGTTACGTGACATTTCCCTGTTCATCAGAAAAACATTAGCCTGGTTGACACCAGACCCTTCTCAGCTGTAACTGAGAGTGGGTCTGGGAAAGGTCACCAACGGACGCCACTCAAATGCCTCTGGGCGCATTGGATAGTCCTTCAACCAATCAGAGCAACGATCCGGGTGACGCTTTTCACATCCACAAAAAAAAAAATGTGATTTTGGTTTTTGGTGTGGTCCCTCCAAACCCTACTTTCTCCTTGCAGGTGTTGCATATTGCAAACTTGTTATCTTCTGCACACGCGCTGAAGAATTCCCAAACAGCTGACGTGTTGCAGGTTAATTCAGAGCAACAGAAGCAGCTGAGTGCAAAATTTGCAAAGATGCAAGAAAAGAGTTGATGCCCTAAATAGAATCTCAAAAAAAAAAAAACTTTGCAGAATAAGTTCTGGGGTACGTTCAATCTAAACACGGCTTCCGTGTTGAACGACATGTTTCCTCGGAATGGCGCGAAACTGTGTGCAACTGCTTTGAGATGTGTTTTCTCTCGTTTGGTTGGTGTGTCTCTCGTTTATTGGCTGTGTCACAGGTGACTCTGCCCAATCAGCAGAGACGGGTCTCTAAACACGTGGTGATAAAAAGGCAGAGCGCTTTGTGCACACAACGTGTCGGTACACGATCCGTCCTGCACATGCGCAAGATATTACTGTTTACGACCTGCACGATCTGTTCCCACGCTAGCCTATGGCTAGCCTCCACCGGGAAGCTAACGTTAGTTTAGCTAACAGCTAATTCGGCTAACCGCTAGCTGACAGCTAGATTCAGTCTAAAATGACGTTAAGTCAAACTTAATGGGAAAAGCAGGCTACAGCTACATTAAGACTTTACAGTAATAACAATGAAGACAAGTGTTGAGTGATTGTATTTTAAATGAGCACAAGTAAAGTAGAACTGACGTAACAGCTGTTATATATGTTAACGTTTATTTTTACGTTTTATTTTGAGGGTCTTTTAAAGTTATTACATGCTGTCTCAGCTAGCGGTTAGCCGAATTAGCTGTTAGCTAAACTAACGTTAGCTTGGCTGTCGACCGGAAGCGTAACTAACGTTAGCTTGGCTGTCGACCGGAAGCGTGGAACAGATCGTGCAGTGTCGTAAATCCTCGTACAACAGCGCACGCGCGAACATTTTGCGCATGTGCAGAACTGATCGTGCAGGCAGAACGGATCGTCTACCGACAGGGGGAATTACTGGAATTGTCGGGTCTTTGTAAATTATGTGTGTCTAGAACTACTCTATCTGTAAAGTGTCTTGAGATAACTCTTGTTATGATTTGATAATATAAATAAAATTGAAATTGAAATTGAAACAGAGTGTACAACGCACCGTTTTGTCGGGGCTGAACGTCGCCCTGAATAGTGAACGTTTAACTCACAGGACTCATCACCTGTTTCCTGTCGCCTTCATCCTGGATATTCCCATAATGCGTCATCTTCGTCTCCGGACAGCATGAAACATGGCCCACACTCGCTGACATGAAATCAAAAAAAAACTTGCTCAATTCAACCAAATTCCTGAAGACCTCCCTTAATTTTTTCCCACATGGATGGTTAGATGGCAAAGGCACCTTGTCATGTTTCTGGTTCATAACCTCTACTTCTTCTGCTCTGTTTACTGGCTGATGACAGCCATGCGTAAGCCTAGAGCGCCAACTTCTGACCAAACTACACTGTAGCCGGGTTTATTCGCGCCAAACAAGTTGATGTAGACGCAGCTAAATCGCATTTATATATATATATATATATTTACAGTTTGTAGTTATTTTGTTTTAAATGGAAGGGGGGGGAAATTGACTTGAATCGTAAATTGAGTTTTTTATTAAAAAATCGCAGATTTTTTTAGAGAAACAAATCGCCCAGCTCTACTAAGTCCTGGATCTTCGCAATCCTACTTACGGCACCTTTTAAGAAGAAAGCGACTTTAGGAAACGTGCAAAGCGGGACACAAACCCCGGTCTCCTGGGTGAAAGTCCTGTGTTTGACCCATCCACTACGCAGAATTTTCGGCCTTACATACTTTTCGATAAACCATGTAGGTGTGTAGCTGAAGGGCGCTTTTTTTTCGTCTCTTCAGACGCCGACAGCCACCGATGAGTATTTATCTGAGGTGAATGTAAATGAGAAGCAGATCTCCATGTTGGCTGAAATGTGGGTCAGTATCCATGGTGACTGTTTGGGAAGGGGGGGGGGAATGACATTTCGTGATGCTTAAAGCATTATATGCTTAACTGTGGGTGTGAGTTTGATTTTCTGTGTGTACGAAGATCTCTGCAGCATCTAAATATCATATCAGCACGCTGTAGGTGTGTGTGTGTGTGTGTGTGTGTGTGTAGTAGCCTCTGCTTTTTTCAAGCATCTCCAAGGTTTCACCAGTGACGCACCTCCACTGAAGAGATAATAGACTTCTACATTAAAAACGACTACTGCTTGAATAAGACTTTGTTCCTGAGTGTATACTTAGATACTTAACACATCAACCATCTGTTTTACACCGCCTCCCTCCGGCGCTGCTGAGCTCTCGGCTTCAGAACGATAAATTCCCTGTTCTTCACTCTTTCATAACCTTATTCGAGACTCACAGCAGTGTTTTTTTGGGGTTTTTTTTAAGTTTAATCTCTTTACTAGGCTACGTTTGCTTTTGAAAAGTCTGCTTCAGGCTGGCTGTGTGATTGCAGCTGACACCTGTTGTTGTGCTGCGATGCATTCATGGGCTGTGGTGATTATAGATCAGAAAATCAAAAATCAGAAGAGGCCAGCACATTTCTACAATGCTTTTCAGAAGGTTGGCATTTTGTTTCCTTGGTTTACTGCAGTGACGGGCTACATCCCAGGTCCTTAAGTTGCCTCCATGTTTCCTTTACTTGCTTCCCTTCCTCGCGAAAGCTTACCCTGAAAATCCAGAGTTCTCGCGAAAGCACAATTGTAATTTGCTCAGTGAGTCACTCAGGCATTCGGTAACGATGCTCATTAACTGTGCCCTTGTAGCCGAGCTGCACCAATCACATCTGTGTATCTGATATAGGCGGGCCAGAGGCGTGCTAAACTGTTGACGACAGCGCTGGGACGTTGAAGTCATTAGTAAACATTGCAAGATGGCTACGGATGAACACCAGTTGTTTGAAAAGGATTTGCTACAATGAACGAGTTAGACTTGGCTTTTTATCTAAAAGAGGAACAGAAGACGGCGCTCAAATCGTTCCTTTGCAAGAAGGACGTTTTTGCTGTTTTGCCGACTGGATACGGCAAGAGTTTAATCTAGCAGTTAGCTCCGCTGGTAGCTAAGAGTTTAATCTACCAGTTAGCTCCTCTGGTAGCTAAGAGTTTAATCTAGCAGTTAGCTCCGCTGGTAGCTAAGAGTTTAATCAAGCAGTTAGCTCCGATGGTGGCTAAGAGTTTAATCTAGCAGTTAGCTCCTCTGGTAGCTAAGAGTTTAATCTAGCAGTTAGCTCCTCTGGTTGCTAAGAGTTTAATCTAACAGTTAGCTCCGCTGGTAGCTAAGAGTTTAATCTACCAGTTAGCTCCTCTGGTAGCTAAGAGTTTAATCTACCAGTTAGCTCCTCTGGTAGCTAAAAGTTTAATCTACCAGTTAGCTCCTCTGGTAGCTAAGAGTTTAATCTACCAGTTAGCTCCTCTGGTAGCTAAGAGTTTAATTTACCTGTTAGCTCCGCTGGTTGCTAAGAGTTTAATCTACCAGTTAGCTCCGATGGTAGCTAAGAGTTTAATCTACCAGTTAGCTCCGATGGTAGCTAAGAGTTTAATCTACCAGTTAGCTCCGATGGTAGCTAAGAGTTTAATCTACCAGTTAGCTCCGCTGGTAGCTAAGAGTTTAATCTAGCAGTTAGCTCCGCTGGTAGCTAAGAGTTTAATCAAGCAGTTAGCTCCGATGGTGGCTAAGAGTTTAATCTAGCAGTTAGCTCCTCTGGTAGCTAAGAGTTTAATCTAGCAGTTAGCTCCTCTGGTTGCTAAGAGTTTAATCTAACAGTTAGCTCCGCTGGTAGCTAAGAGTTTAATCTACCAGTTAGCTCCTCTGGTAGCTAAGAGTTTAATCTACCAGTTAGCTCCTCTGGTAGCTAAAAGTTTAATCTACCAGTTAGCTCCTCTGGTAGCTAAGAGTTTAATCTACCAGTTAGCTCATCTGGTAGCTAAGAGTTTAATTTACCTGTTAGCTCCGCTGGTTGCTAAGAGTTTAATCTACCAGTTAGCTCCGATGGTAGCTAAGAGTTTAATCTACCAGTTAGCTCCGATGGTAGCTAAGAGTTTAATCTACCAGTTAGCTCCGCTGGTAGCTAAGAGTTTAATCTAGCAGTTAGCTCCGCTGGTAGCTAAGAGTTTAATCAAGCAGTTAGCTCCGATGGTGGCTAAGAGTTTAATCTAGCAGTTAGCTCCTCTGGTAGCTAAGAGTTTAATCTAGCAGTTATTTCCTCTGGTTGCTAAGAGTTTAATCTAACAGTTAGCTCCGCTGGTAGCTAAGAGTTTAATCTACCAGTTAGCTCCTCTGGTAGCTAAGAGTTTAATCTACCAGTTAGCTCCTCTGGTAGCTAAAAGTTTAATCTACCAGTTAGCTCCTCTGGTAGCTAAGAGTTTAATCTACCAGTTAGCTCCTCTGGTAGCTAAGAGTTTAATTTACCTGTTAGCTCCGCTGGTTGCTAAGAGTTTAATCTACCAGTTAGCTCCGATGGTAGCTAAGAGTTTAATCTACCAGTTAGCTCCTCTGGTAGCTAAGAGTTTAATCTACCAGTTAGCTCCGATGGTAGCTAAGAGTTTAATCTACCAGTTAGCTCCGCTGGTAGCTAAGAGTTTAATCTAGCAGTTAGCTCCGATGGTAGCTAAGAGTTTAATCTAGCAGTTAGCTCCGCTGGTAGCTAAGAGTTTAATCTAGCAGTTAGCTCCTCTGGTAGCTAAGAGTTTAATCTACCAGTTAGCTCCTCTAGTAGCTAAGAGTTTAATCCAGCAGTTAGCTCCTCTGGTAGCTAAGAGTTTAATCTAGCAGTTAGCTCCTCTGGTAGCTAAGAGTTTAATCTAGCAGTTAGCTCCTCTGGTAGCTAAGCGTATGGAGCTCAGCGAAAAACCCACTGGTGGCGGTGTTGTGATTGGTCGTAGTGTTATCCAATTGCGTGCTGTGAGATTTTCTAGTGCATGCTTGGTGCATGCCCCTCGAGTTGGGCCGTTTTTATTACTCGTTGCCAGACCTTCTAATCTTTTGGATTTGGGTCTGGATTTCCAGGCTAGCGAAACCATGCGAGGAGATTGAAAATGAGGAAATGTGTTTTATAGTGGGGAGGGGCGGAATTAGCAACGGCTTTCAGCTGCACGGCTTCCCGGGAAGGCTGCTTTCGTGTTTCCTCGCTCATAGCTCCTCAGAGATCCATCCTCCATCCTCGCTCCGCGGGGCAGGAATAAGAGCTTCGAGAGGGCCTTCACAAAGGAGGGCCAGAACAACTTCCGGTTCAAGCGAGGGAGAGAGGAGATATCGGATAAGATAACGGCGAGATTCAGCCAAAGTGTTTGGCTGCTGACTTTTGGAAGTCCAGAGCTTCCTACCAGCACTTGAAGGCACCACAGAATCTGTCGGCACAGCTTGTTTTTCCCATAGACAGTATATAATGGACCAATAGACTCCGTTGCTCTGGACGGAGACCAGTGAAGGCTATTAGAAGCCCTTTTCCGGTGATGGCCAGCTTTACTGCGCAGCCTCCAACTGAGAGAATGTGACGTGAGCAACGTGTCTGAAAGTTGTAAGTCTTCTGGTAGCTGTGCCGAGAGAAATCTCAATCATTCCCAATCTTACAGATACGGAGACTGTAGGTGTATGTAAGGAGATAACATGGGCACAGGCTAATCATTGATCACTAACATGCTAGTTAACATTAGTAATTAAACCTAAACATCTCATGTAAGTCGAAACTGCCTGCGAGCTTCTCCTGTACTATACGGTAATTCCTCTACTGTGCGACAGTAAGTCACTTGGTTATGACACAATCGTTAGCTTATTTTTACAAAAACGTCTGCTACGGAGCCATAACGTGAGGTACAAGGTAATGGAGCCTTTTATACATTGTTGTGTTTCTTTGGAACTAAACAACGGACAAATAGAGTCTTTAAACGCTTCAGATGTAAAGTTATTCGCAGTCAAGTGACGTAAAAAAAGAATGGCGGTCAGCGGAATGCTAACAGAAGGTGATGGCCAGTTAGCAACAAAATGGCGCCATGATGGCTCGAGTTCTGAAGCGAAGCTTACCCCCTTGGTTTTTCCAGTTAAATGTTATGAAAGTCAACACAACCTGTCTCGTGCTTTTTTGATGTTTATCAAGGATGGCAATGTTCTCCCTAACGTTAGTGCCTGGAGTGCATTTGTGTAGTGAGCCTTGTTTGAAAATTTAAAACAACTCTACATATTTGCGACTTGTTTTCAAAGGCGTCTGTCTTCATGCTTAGAGCCGAGAGCCGCAGACAGGAAGTCAGAAGGTACTGAGAGACGCACTAACACGTTGTTGGTTTTCGGTGCTTTTATAGGACTTGTTGACATGCAGAAAAACGTACCGTAGAATAGTGACAACCTGATTATTTTAAAGATTATGGATCAAAGAAAAAAGAAAAGACTCAGGTATATGCTAGAGTGAAAAGAAAAAGAACATTCATTCCGTCTCATGTGCTTGACAGTTGACCAAACGGGACAGATCAGACAGTAAAAGACCTTTGTATAGGGAGAGAAATATTTGCCCTTTTTGCAGTATTACTGAAGGATATTTTGGACTTAACATTCTGGGAAATGATGCAATCTTTCTTTCCATTCCAGCTTTTTCAAATATTGCACTGATTGGCCTGAGGGGGCGCCACAATCAACAGTTTAATTGCCATTACGTCGAGCGGTTGATGTGAAACTTCAGAGCCTCTTCAGCCTTGTTCTCACTTCCTCCTGGCTTTCCTAAAGCTGCTGTGATTGGCCTGGGAGGGGGGGGGAGGCGCGTCTGTTTACTCATTACGGATTGGCCGAGGGGGTGCCTGCATCATTGGCAGGGGGATGAAATGTTTACTCTGACACACACACACACACACACACACACACACACACACACACACACACACACACACACACACGCACACACAGAAACACACACACACACACAGAAACACACACACACGCACACACGCACACACAGAAACACACACACACGCACACACAGAAAGACACACAGAAACACACACACACACACACACACACACACAGAAAACACACACACACACACACACACACACAGAAACACACACACGCACACACACACACCCACACACGCACACACAGAAACACACACACACGCACACACAGAAAGACACACAGAAACACACACAGAAACACACACACAGAAACACACACAGAAACACACACACGCACACACACACACACACACACACACCACACACGCACACACAGAAATACACACACACGCACACACAGAAAGACACAGAAACACACACACACACACTAACTCTGACGCACACGATCACTCTCTTTCTTCTTCACCCGTTTTGTCTGTCAAACACACAGCTTAAAATAATTCTTTCTCTCTCTCACTCACACACACACACACAGCTCAGTTGAGTGGCTATGTGGGACAGCAGCTTCGGGATAGACAACTGATTCACTTTGAGTGGCACATGGATATTTATAGCGTGTGTGTGTGTGTGTGTGTGCGTGCGCGTGTGCGTGCGTGCGTGCGTGCGTGTTTGTGTGTGTATGTGCGTGCGTGCAGGCCTTAGTGTGCGTGTGAGAGAGAGCGACAGCCAGGTGATCAGCACCGAGCGTGTTCAAAAGTCTCTGTTGGTTTCCGTGGTGCCTCATATCCCTGTGTAACCATGGTAGCGGCATGCTGGGAAAAGCTATATTGGACAGCAAGTCCTAGACACCACACACACTCACGCACACACACACACACAACCCACCACTTTTGTTTTTTCTTCTGTCTGTCTGCTGAAGGTGACGCACAGAAGCAGTTCAAACTGCTCATTCCATTTTACAGTTTTTTTTGATTGCTAGACGACGGTGGGCACAACTGGAGTCACATGTGCAAAACTCTGACTACAGTCTGCACAGCAGCAGTTCATGTGGACCAAACTCTGGTTGGTTTTTCATTGCTTGAACACAGTTTAAGTAACTCTACACACTTCTCCCATGGCTTTAACCACAACGTGCACAACACTGTAGATTTACAGCACTTTGTTCAAATGCTAACACACTGCTGTCCAAACTGTTAACCACACATTCAAAACAGAATAGATTTCAGTCGGGTGCCTATCAAACACTGCTGATTGCAATTTTATCTGAAAGCCTAAGCAGGTGTCTTGTTTTAGACTAGTTAGTGAACATGTATACGGTATTTATACAGAGAAAGATCAGAAAGACTTTTTTTGTATACAAACACCAAATAAGAATGAAACAATTCAACACTATACACTATACACTATACCGTTTGAGAGAAACAGGTAAAAGAGCAAAGATACCAATATGTCCAGGTAAGATGTCTGAGGTTATGTACACAGCTATAAAAAAAGTGAAAAACACTATATCTTTACAATAGTAAAACTGTGTTCTTACTGTCTTTCAGAAAGTAATGGAGGTGAAAGCAATAGAAACACCACATTCATTTGTATTTAGAGATGATGCAGACATCCAATGTGAAGAAGAAAACTTGCCACATGATGCTGGAGAGAGGCAGTAGTAGTCACACTATTCTTTGGTACTGTTACGTATGTACCTTTAGTTTTTTTTCCCCAGTAATTCCATAAATTACTAGAGACAAATTACTTTATTGAAGAAAACGGCTGATTTTCATTCCTTCTTTTTTACCTTATGTAAAAATTGGTATGCTATACAATCTATATTTTTTCCTTAAATAAACTATTGAGTAGTGTCAAGTCACTCAAATTGTTCAAACTGTAAAGATGAAAAAGTTTGTAATTTGTGTATTGGTGTTTGATGCTAGTGTTTTTACTCTCAGTGTGTTCTGAGTGACAGTGTGTGTTATCTCAGTGTGTTCTGAGTGACAGTGTGTGTTATCTCAGTGTGTGTGTGTGTGTGTGTGTGTGTGTGTGTGTGTGTGTGTGTGTGTGTGTGTGTGTGTGTGTGTTATCTCAGTGAGGATTGTGCATAGTGTTTGGCTGCACTGAGCCTGTGTTGCAGCTGATGTGAACTGTTTAGCTCAGGTGACTGTTGGTAGTGCAGACTGTAGTTAGAGTTTTGCACATGTGACTCCAGTTGTGCCCACTGTTGTTTAGCAATCGGAAAAAAACTGTAAACACATGAAGTTTTTATTTTTTTATTTTAGCCTAATCTTATCGACAACGACAAACTCACTGTGTGCAGTAACCGCCATGGATGGATGTAGACACTGCAGTTCCTCTAATGGCCTCTAGATGTTGCTCCGAGAAAACATGGAATATATTGAAGTGAATGAGAAAACACATACGCTCTTAAAAAAAGAAAGAAAAAACCCCGAAATCAATATGTTATTATTACAGACAACAGAGGAAGTGAAATAAATGTTTTTGTTTTTTTTTTCGTGCATGTAATGCATTTGGTGTTTAATAAAAAAGCAGCTTTGACTCTTGACACCACCGACGTTTACTGATCGCTGAAACATTTCTGCCGTCACAACCTCAAGCTCAATAGTCAAAAATCCACGTAAAAAAAAAAAGGAAGTCATGTGGTCTTACACGTCTCCTCGAAAGAAAAAATAAACACTCAGAACGCACAGTACAACACACAAACACAAACAACGAGCAATTCATAACCTGATTAAAAACGAACGATAAAAATAGTATCAAAAGTGCAATATTCGCAGCAATGAAGAGAGAAATCAAATGGCCGGAGAGAGAGTTGCCTTGTTGTGCAAAGGTGCGGTGTAAGAGCCAGTTTCAGACTTTCTTTGTGCCGTCTCGTTGCTGTCGGCACGAATGATTTGCCGCTGCAGAAATCTACCGTTTGGCCCGCCGCCGCAACGCACTCTCACTCTCCCGTGGCGTCAAATACGGACGCGTGCTCATGTGTTTTTTAGCGACATACTGACCGACGTGCGGCACAAGAACGGGACAGTCAAGTTTAGGAAGAGATGGTTGGTGGGGTTACAGAATGTACGTTTCAGTGACACGCGGGACAAGAACAGGTAAAATAAAGCCCTGTGGCGTTTGACCCATGCGCTACCCCAACCTGCCTCCTGGCGCGGCATTTCATGTCTTTCTGTCACGCTCTGGACGGGGTAGGACACAAAAGCAGAACACAGGGCGAGGTCAATAATACTACTGTTTATTAGAAAATGAATAATGTAGATGGTGTTCCGTCGTGGAGGTTATGGGAGTGAGTATGGGTAGGTTGTGGCTCAGCAGAAGTACAAAACGGCAGACGAGAATAGTCGGGAACAGGCTGGGGGTCCAGAGACACGGAGAGCAAGGCAGAGGTCGGCACGGGGAGTCCAAACAGAAGATCCAGTTGAGGAGGGAACCAAGGCAGTGGCCGGCGGTGGAGGGAGAACGGTGTCTAGGAGGCAGAACACAAAAACACGATGAGGGAAAAAAAAAAGCAAAACTACGGGAAACTCAGGATAACGACTAGAACTGGAGATAGCTAAATAATGCACAGGAACCCAACTGATAGTTACGTGGCTGAAACAATTTTCTGGCGGGGACTGAAAGCAGACCTCTCCCTAATATAGGGAGAGTGGCAATCAGCCCCAGGTGCGTGGACTGGAGCAGGTGTAGTAGATCGTAGTGATTGCAGCAGCCTTGGTTTCCGGGGTGCCTTCAGTGGTAGTGGGAATTCGGGAAACTGAGGAACAAAAAGAGACGGACGGAGACAAACAACACGGACACAAAAAGGGGCAGAGGCAAGGGAGACACACAAAAGGGAAGGGGAGACAGCTCAGGGAGGTGGGGCCCTGACACTTTCACGCTACTCTCTGCTGTCAAGTCTCTGCAGATTGTTGTGCAGATTCCCCACTTGAAAGGGATTTGATGCATCCACCCCGAAATAAAGAACTGGATTTTCACTCACTCACCAAACACTTCTTTTTCCTTTTTTTTTTTCTCCACCTTTTATTTTGGCATACTTCAGCAGTTCAACCTGACAGTTCCATTTGAATTATTGCTTCAACCAACAAAGGAAGGCATTTGGATTTTTGTAGGTCTTTAAGATGCTTAACAGCTAAGTCTTTCCTAGCAATAGCAGTAACAGTAACAGGTGAAAAACCTTTAAACACAAGGAAGGAAAATGTACACATTGTTATCATATACAGAAGCGGTTATCAGCAGTTTCAGTTCATTTAGAGCTCGGTTTCTTACCGGCTGCCGTTCGGGTGTTGTAGGTCATCAGTTCCGCGTACTTTTGCTGCCGATCACGATCTTCTTTTCAACTCTTGCCGTTTGCCGCTCGTCAACTAATGTTCCTATTTACTTCCGATGTCTCCTTTTTAAAGAACTCAACAAGCGAGATGACTGATTCTGTAACAGAGTTTAGGTTCTTTCAGGTGAGCTAACCTCTCCATGGAAGTTTATCATCGTAGAGAAGAAAATAGTATAAATACATAAATACAGGGATTGCATAATCCTACACAACAGCTTCAGTATTAAAGATCTGGTTGTGATCATCATGGTTTAAAATCTTTTCTTAAGACTTAAAAGCCAGCGTTTTTTTTTAGGTGAAGTCATTGGTCTTTCATGCTTTCTCGTTCTCTTAATTTCATGTGTTATCTTTTTAATTCTTTTGGGCCCTTGTGAGATTAATTAAATTTATTTTATTCCATTCCTGCTCGTTTCATGTAAGGCGGTTTGTACAAGCAGTTTTGAGATGAATGTGATTAAAAAGCAAAAGGACCTCGTGGAGCTGTAGAGGAAGGCTGGCCGGGTGGAAAGGAGCTGGGACTGACTGCTGAAATGTTTCATACTGATTTAATGTTCTGAACGTAATAACCTTCCAAATCTGTGGAGCGGAGGAGAGGAGGGAACAAGAGAGGAGAGGAGAGGAGAGGAGGGAACAAGAGAGGAGAGGAGAGGAGAGGAGAGGAGAGAGGAGGAGAGCCCTAGTCCACTCAGTATTACATCTCAGAGTTACCTTCTTGATCCTGAAGCAAAGTGGTGAAAGATGACAGAAAGTAAGAAAGAAAGAAAGAAAGAAAGAAAGGAAATACTGAATGGGAAGGAAGGAGGAGGAGGAGAGGGAGGAAGGAATGAAGGAAGCAAGGGAAGAAGAGGAGGACAGGGAGGGTAGAAGGAAGGAGAAAAAGGAAGGAAAGAATATGAGAAAGGAAGGAAGGAAGGTGAAGAAGGAAAGAAGGAAGGAACAAAACAATGTGAGGACGGAAAAGAAGGACAGGTTGGAAGGAAGGAAGCAAGGAAGGAATGTGAAGAATGAATGGAAAGAAGGAAAGAGAGAAAAAGATAGGAAGGAAGGACAGAGAGGGAAGTAAGGAAGGAACAAAGGAACGAACGAAAAAATGTGAAGAAGGAAAGAATGAGTGGGGGGAAGAGAGGTTGGAAGGAAGGATGAATGTGAAGAATGGAAGGAAAAAAGGAATAAGAAAGAGAGGAAGGAAGGAGTGAAGGAACGAACGAAAAAATGTGAAGAAGGAAATAATGAGTGGGGGGAAGAGAAGCTGGAAGGAAGGATGAATGTGAAGAATGGAAGGAAAAAAGGAATAAGAAAGAGAGGAAGGAAAGAAGGAGTGAAGGAACAAACGAAAAAATGTGAAGAAGGAAATAATGAGTGGGGGGAAGAGAGGCTGGAAGGAAGGATGAATGTGAAGTATGGAAGGAATAAAGGAATAAGAAAGAGAGGAAGGAAGGAATGACTATGATAGATAGGAAGGAAGGACAGAGAGGGAGGGAAGGAAGGAAGGAAGAAAGAAACAGAGAAGAAACTAAATAAAAGTTCCTTTGTTTAGTTCCTTTGTGTACCCGAGAGAACAGTGTACCTAAGGATGTAGACGATGTAAAGAATGTGTATGTGTGGCCCCCCCACGTGTAGTTCCATTTTTTAGGGAGATGCACGTCAGCTACGCTTTATGGACCTGTCATACAAAATAGCTGGAGTGCCCCTTAAACTTAAAGGTCCCATGGCATGAAAATGTCAACAAATGTTTAACATTAATATGCGTTCCCCTAGCCTGCCTATGGTCCCCCAGTGGCTAGAAATGGTGATAGGTGTAAACCGAGCCCTGGGTATCCTGCTCTGCCTTTGAGAAAATGAAAGCTCAGATGGACCAATCAGGAATCTTCTCCTTATGAGGTCATAAGGAGCAAGGTTACCTCCCCTTTCTCTGCTTTGCCCGCCCAGAGAATTTGGCCCACCCATGAGAGAGAGAGAGAAACATCATGGCTTTCGAACGAGCAAAGTGGCAGTTGGTCAAGGCCACACCCCCACCCTCCACCTTGCCCCCCCCCTCAATAGCTACAGACACAGAAATGGCACATCCTAAGGAAAGCTCATTGTGGGACTGGCTCTAGTGGCTGTAGTTCTGCAACAAGGCTGAATTTCAGGAAATAGACTTCAGATACAGTATTAGGGGACCACTAAGGTCTATATAAAAGAGACTTCAGATACAGTATTAGGGGACCACTAAGGTCTATATAAAAGAGACTTCAGATACAGTATTAGGGGACCACTAAGGTCTATATAAAAGAGACTTCAGATACAGTATTAGGGGACCACTAAGGTCTATATAAAAGAGACTTCAGATACAGTATTAGAGGACCACTAAGGTCTATATAAAGAGACTTCAGATACAGTATTAGGGGACCACTAAGGTCTATATAAAAGAGACTTCAGATACAGTATTAGGGGACCACTAAGGTCTATATAAAAGAGACTTCAGATACAGTATTAGGGGACCACTAAGGTCTATATAAAGAGACTTCAGATACAGTATTAGGGGACCACTAAGGTCTATATAAAGAGACTTCAGATACAGTATTAGGGGACCACTAAGGTCTATATAAAAGAGACTTCAGATACAGTATTAGGGGACCACTAAGGTCTATATAAAAGAGACTTCAGATACAGTATTAGGGGACCACTAAGGTCTATATAAAAGAGACTTCAGATACAGTATTAGGGGACCACGAAGGGACACGAGCAAAGATGAATGAGAGGTAGAAAGGATGAAGGAGGAAGAAGAGAAACGCAGAGACAAAACAAAAAGAAGCAAAGATTAGGGAAAGAAATAAGAATTTGACTCGCCGGCATCCATCTCTCTTTAACTGCCCCATTATCGTTTATTTCTCTCTCTGTAATAAATATCTTTCCATCTGTCCTCTCTCTCTCTCTCTCTCTCTCTCTCCCTCCCTCCCTCTCCCTCCACGTCTCTCCCTCTGTACCTCTTTCTCTCTCCCTCCATCTATCTCTCCCTCCACGTCTCTCTCTCTCTCTCCCTCTCTGATCGTTCCATAAACAGTGATTGATCAGCGCAGGCAGCAGCTCACCGATCATCTCCTCCTCCATTCCTCTTTTCTCTCTCCCTCCATTACCTTTTCTTCTCTCCCTTCATTACCTCTTCTTCACGCCATAAATCTCCCCTCTCCCCTTCTCCTCTCTGTCTCTCCCTTCTGTTCCCTCTTCAACTCCTTTCACCTCTCTTTATCACCTCTTCACCTCTTTCTTTATCTGGCCTTTTTTTGTGTACCGTACCTTGTCTCTTCATCCTTTTCCCCCTCCCTCCTTTCCTCTCTTCAGATCATTCCTTGACTTCTTGTCATCTCTTCTTCTTCCTACTTTCTTTCCCTTTTCTTTCTTTCATTTTTGAATTCCTGCGCTAACCTTTTTGATTCTTTTTCCGTTTCCTTTGTCCTTTCTTCAGCCTCGTTTTTTTCCTATTCATCGTCGTTTTTTTTTCCTCTCCCCTTTCTTTCCTTCCTTTCCCTTTCATTTATTCCCTTTGCTTTGCTTTGGCTTCATTGAATTTCCCTTCCCTGTCATTTGGATTTCCTCCATTCTATGATTCCTCTATCTGTCCTCCTTCCTTTCTCTCCTTTCTCTCCTTACTGCACTCTCTGCTTTTTCTTTCCCCTTTTCATTCCTATTTCTTTATTTCCTTTTATTTCTTGCGTTTCTCATTTTTATTCATGTCCTTTCCTCTCTCTCGTCTCTTGTTCTTTTTACCTGTCCTTTTCTTTCTTTTTTGTAATTTTTTTTATTCATCCTGTTTTTCTCTCTCCTTCCCCTCTTTTCGTCGTTAATACGCCTCTTCTTTTATCTTCGCAGCTCTGCTCTCCTTTTTACTTTCTTCTTCTCCTCCTTTCCACATTCTCGTTTCTTTTCTCCTCATTAACCTCGTTCGATGACGTTTCCCTAGAACCTGCATATCTATCCCTCCTCCCCTCTGCTGTTGTTACCCCTCTCTCTCTCTCTCTCTCTCTCTCTCTCTCTCTCCCTCGTTTTCTCCTTGAAGTCGTCACACAGCAGAACGATGGCTCTGAAACTCCTGACAGATAGAGAGAGAGAGAGAGAGAGAGAGAGAGAGAGAGATAAAAGATCAAACTTGAGCCCTTGAGTTAAGTGATAGCATCACCCGCTTCACACGCACAAACACACACACATACACACACCCTCTCCCACACACACACACACACACACACAATTCCCAATTAAACACTTCGGCGCTCAACGTGATGTTATCTGATCACCAGCTCAGCAGCTTTGGCAGCTCGTTCACCTCTGTTATACACACACACACACACAAACATGCAGACACACACACAGACACACACGGAAACACACACACACACACCCTCACATACACACACACACACACACACACACACACACACACACACAATTCCCAATTAAACACTTCAGCGATCGACATGATCTTATCTGATCACCAGCTCAGCAGCTTTGGCAGCAGCAATCTATGCTCGTTCACCTCTGTTATACACACACACACACACACATACACACACACACACACACACACACACACACACACACACACACACACACACACACACACACACAAACACACATACACACACACTCACATACACATACACACATTAACACACACACATATACATACACACACACACACACACAAACACACATACACACACACTCACATACACATACACACATTACACACACACACATACACACACACACACACACACACACACACACATACATACACACACACACACACACACACACACACACACACACACATACATACACACTACATACACATACACACATTAACACACACACACATACACACATACACACACACACACACACACACACACACACACACACACACACAAACACACATAAACACACACACACACACATACACACATACACACACACACAAACACACAAACACCCACACAGATACACATACACACACACATAAACACACACACACACACACACACACACACACACACACACACACACACACACACACAAACACACAAACAGAAACTTAACCACATACATCATGTCCTCATGTCTCCCCTGTCTCTGTGTCTCTCTCTTCCAGTTTTTCACTTTTTCCTCCTTTTGCATTTTTCCATCTTTCAGCCCCTCTTCGCCTTTTCTCTCACATAATCTCATAACCTCAGTTCTTCTCCTTCTCCTCTCCATAATCTCCCGCCCCCGCCCCCCCTTCTCTCTGTGCTGTGCCAGTCTAAGTAGGTCGGTGTTGACAGCTGAGCTCTACACAGATAGAGAGGAGACATTATTTCTGCTCTGTGTGGGCTTCCATACAAACACTCACTCACCGTCAGCGGCTCAAACTCACTGCACTCGCTGTACAGATCCAAATCCCCCAAAACCACAGGACCCTATGAACTGGATCCCAGGTCAACGCTTTGCACTGCAGTCCTCCCTGGCTCCACATCAGTGGGAACTCTACAGGTCTTGACGTTGGGACCCAATCAGCTGGGACCCAACAGGACGGCGTCGGGACTCTTGGTGCCACTTTTTGAGTTTTTTTTCGATTCAACTGGAGCCACATGTGCAAAACTCAAACCACAGTCTGCATTACCAACAGTCACCTGAGCTAAACAGTTCACGTCAGCTGCAAAACTCCTTCAAAGCTACACAACTCTTAACTCAGTGCAATATAGTATTTTAATTTATGGAATTACTGGGGTAAAAAACTAAAGGTACATACATAACCAAGAATAGCGTGACTAATCCTGCCTCTCTCCAGCATCATATGGCAAGTATTCTTCATCACTTTGGATGTCTGCATCATCTCTAAATACAAATGAATGTGGTGTTTCCACTGCTTTCACCTCCATTACTTTCTGAAAAACAGTAAGAACACAGTTTTACTATCGTAAAGACATAGTGTTTTTCACTTTTATTTATATAGATATAGACATAACCTCAGACATCTTACCTGGACATGTTGGTATCTTTGCTCTTTTGCCTGTTTCAGTTTTGTTTTACAGTCGCTAGGATACATTTCTCAATGCTTAGGTCACTTTTTCAAAACTCTTAACACAGTTCTCTTAACCAACTTTCAGCTCGGCACAGCAGTTCATTTCACATCCAAAAATGCACTGAATCTACCAAATCACTTCATACGTGTCTCAAATCAACTCCTTCTCCCATAACACTAGAAAAGAAACTATGTCAGCCACAAAACAATGACCTAAAATACACTAACAACAGGTATTATTATACAATGTTTTCTTATGTAAAACAAGGTCACTTCTCTGTTTAGAATGCACTGCAATATATGTTACTGGAATGAATCAGACATGATGCAGTACACTTCAATATATTGTATGTCTTTTATTTGCAAAATCAAATTCCAAAATACAAGAATTTGTATACACACACCATCCACTGATACAGATACAATAGGAATGCTAATCTACTCGGTCTTCTGCGTTTGGCCACAGGTTCTCATCCACATCACATTTTATAACATCTAGGGCAATACACCTAGGGAAGAATATTCTGGCATGCCTGATCCATCCCTGGCAATCTTCTGCTGATATGTCCAGGCATCCAGCATGCATTCATGCAGGAATGCAAGGAGACTCTCAGTGTTGTACAGCCCAATTAGTGGTTTTTGTAACAGCAGTCCATCAGTGGATATTGCTGCGCACATTGTGATGTTGGCACCCCTCTGACCCGGGACATCCACTGTGGCTCTCTTCCCAATCACATTCCTTCCTCGTCACCATGTTTTGGCCTCAGTTGAAACCCGCCTCATCCACAGAGACAAAAATGCGGGGTGTGTGCCTGCCTTCAATCTCCCATGACTCTCTAAAATCAATCCACAAGGCAACATAAGAGTTAGGCTATTGCAGTAGTATACATTACTTAAAATGTATGTCTTTTGGTTTTGTTCAAAAACAGTTCTGTATTTTACAGTGTTGTGATCTTACCTGGACATGCCCGACACGTTCAGAGTTCCTCTCAAAAGGCACAGTATACAACTGCTTCACCCTGACCTGATGGTTTTTCAGGACTCTAGAAATAGTTGTTATGCTTACACTGTGAATATTTTCAAAAGTAACGTTGTCTGCCAAGACTGGCGCGAATCTCAGTGAGTTTTATGCCGTTGTCTCTGATGACCACATCGACAACTGCAGTTTCCTGCACATGAGTGAACATCCTATACGTCTCCCACCTGTGTGAGGGAGCCGTTGAGTCCTGAGCAGAAAGGCAAAAGCAATTACACACAAGTGGGTTTGCAGGCTTTGCTCTATTTACTTCTGTAATCTCTTCTCTTCTCAGATGCCACGCAGAATACAAGTTACCTGTTGGTTTGCCGGAAAACTCTTAACAATATTCAACAATAATTCGTCCATGTTTACGTCACAATATAAATATTAAATATAAACTATTCTGAGGTTGTCTCCTTTTGTAATGAAATATGAAAGAGTAACCTGTGTAGGTGTTCAGCCATAATGAGAATCAGCTGTGGTCGGTCCAATTGTCCAGTTGTTTTCATAGCATTTAATTTTTCGATTCAAAATATATTTCATTACAATAGTACTGTAGAAATATATAAATGTATGTCTTATTCAGTTTTTTTTATTATGTTATTGTTTTGAACTTAAGTTTAACAGTTTTGAAAACAGTATGTTAGCACGTGCAAATTGGCCTGTAGGTACATAGAGTTTTGCCAGTTGTTGTGTTGAAGTGAGAAAAGAATGAATGTCATTTGAAAGATGTAGTCATTGAATGCATTTTGTGCCAAAGCAATGATAAATGATCCACAGTTTTAGCCCACATATACTTCTGTTGTGCTCACTGTGTGAAGAGTTTTGACAAAGTGACCCAAGTATTGAGAAATGCGTCCTAGCAACTGTAAAAAATTGTAATCTCAAACAAAAAAGGCTTTCTGAGCTTTCTCTGTATAAATACCGTATATGTTCACTAACTAGTCTAAAACAAGACACCTGCTTAGGCTTTCAGCTAAAATTGCAATCACCAGTGTTTGATAGGCACCAGACTGAAATCTATTCTGTTTTGAATGTGTGGTTAACAGTTTTGACAGCAGTGTGTTAGCATTTGAACAAAGTGCTCCACAGTGTTGTGCAGGTTGTGGTTAAAGTCATGGGAGAAGTGTGTAGAGTTTTGAAAACTGTCAGGCAATGAAAAACGAACTAGAGTTTGGTCCACATGAACTGCTGCTGTGCAGACTGGAGTTTAGCAATCGAAAAAATGTAAGTTTTCAGGACTCTTTTAGGCCCTTAGTCTACCCGCAGCTATATCTTTTTGAAAACAGATAGTTTCAAAATACATTTCTGGCCGCACAACCTTCATTTTACAAAATATCTCTGTCCACACTAGAACTTGAAAATTGACTTCAAGCGCACACAGAGCCAGTAGGTGACGATGAAAGCTATGTCAATGATGCTTCGAATAGCACAAAAAGCATGAGCATGCCTAGTGAGCTTTTTTTCCCCCCTTTTGCATGCATTGACAAGTCTAACAATAGTGAAACAATAGTAGCAATTATGAATTATTTCTTTATTAATACATTTTTGATACCTATTTATCGAACAACTCAGCCTAAGGTGCTGTGGCAAAACCGAAATGTGACTTTGAGATGAGAGTTGCTTGCTCATGTTCGTTACACAAAGCAACAATGGGCATGCGCAAATTATGATGTCATCGTTTCCTAAAAACTCAATTTTACGTGTCCACGCGGTAACACAAAATCAGCAACTTAGGAGGCGTTCTCAGGTAGAGGAAAATATCCGTTTTCAAAAATATCTACTCCACCAATTTAGTTTGACTTATGATGGACTTTTTTCCCCACGCTTTCCCACCCACACCCTTCTTCATTGTCAAAACGTGGTGGCTACATTACATTAGCGTATAAGCATAACATGAGGTAACTTTATACAACTTTTATTGCACATGCACTACTACTCCCCAAAACCTGTAAACACACTTTGATGTGTAAAATGGATGCAGTTCCCTTTAAGTCAGTTGCTTTAATGTTGAGTGAGA
The DNA here is from genome assembly GCF_004354835.1 of Perca flavescens. Lineage (NCBI taxonomy): Eukaryota > Metazoa > Chordata > Actinopteri > Perciformes > Percidae > Perca > Perca flavescens. The sequence goes on from NC_041337.1 coordinate 5,337,065, forward strand.
ATTTCTATTTCCCATATAGGACTCAAAGTATTTAAAAACTAAATGTAATATTGCTACTGGGCAGAGTCCTAGTTCTGAAAATGAATCTTTTACTGAGACCAGTGAAATGTTTATCTGTGACCTATTTAAGCACAGTTTACTTGTAGCTCAGTATAAGTAACACAGCATCTTAGAGAGTCCCCAAAGTCCCTAAAAGAGCTTTTCTAAATACATTCTGAGCAAGATTGTTGTGAACACCATCCTCATTATTCTGGGAGGGGTCACGACTCAAAAAAGGTTGAGAGCCACTGCGCTAGAGTACTTAAAGGTGCTGTAGGTAGGATTGCGAAGATCCAGGACTTAGCCAAAAAAGACGATATCGCTTTTAGTGCTGTATGTGTAAGTGTTTATATTTACTCCATGTGTAAATGGGCCTGTGTGGGATTATAGCTGGCTGTGTGTGTCTGCCTGCATGTAAACATATGTGTTTGTGTGTTTGGGTGGTATCTGCTCGTGCTCTGCCATGATGTTGATACAGTAACGTATGCCTGTGTGGCTCCATATCAACGCTGCATTTTTGAAAATACTGCTGCAGTGCCTGTTGGGAACGGGTTGGCCGATTGCTTGGCCCTTCGGTATCGCTGCTTGCAGCCTTCTGGAGAAGCGCTCATCCTAACAGCTTCACACTCGACCCTGCCCTTCCTCGGGTGCTGAGCAACAAACCTGCCAGGACATAGCTGCGTCCCCTAGCAATGCTAGAGCACACGCGTCATTTGCTAACAGCTATTTGGGAGCAGGCTATTTCTGGGAACAAAAAGCGCTCAATCTAAAAGCTAGATCGCTGATGCTTGAATTGTTTGAGTTTGCTACAATGCAACACCTCTGGTCATCTGTTCTTGAATGTACTGTAGCGAGCAACGGCAAGTGCATTGTACCCAGCATGCCGTTCGGCAGTATAACAGTTAGTAGGGCAGAGCAGCAGAGTGTGAGCTGGAGGATTTTTGAAGAAGCTCAGAGCAGATTTAAAAAATAAAAGTTGGATCATCGCCTTATTTTCCGCTACATCCCACTCCAATTTCACTCCGGTACTTCTCACACTATGAGTTTGAAGCATAATTATTGGAAAAAGCCCAGTCTGCTTTGATTGGTCAGCGTTTCCGGGTCTTCTGCATCTGCTCTCTCAGCATCTCTCCACCGTCATTGCAGCCGGGGAGGACTGTAACAGCACTTTCTACCTATGTATAGCTTTGACAAGCATGTAAGAATCGCAATTCCTATCTTAGATTCCCAGCTTCCAAAAATCTATTTATTTTTTTACCATAATTGACAGTGAAAAAACTTTATAGTTCAAGATGCACCGATAACAGCTTTCTAGGCCGATTCCGATTTCCGATTTTCTTTGAGTTAGGCAAGCCGATACTGATTAAAGCCGATTCCGATTTCATTTTTTCTATCCACTTTACAGCACACACAAATATTTATTTTCTATCTTTTCTTTAATAGAAAATTTTACATTTTCATAGAACATGTTTTGAACAGATAATGGATCACTATAAAATAGAACTATATAAATTACTCCTGGTGTGGGAAACTCACACACATCTAAAGTGCAATGTTAGAACCATTTCCTTATTTTCACATCCAATATTACACTAAAAAATTTGAAAATATTTGATTTTGGTTTTTGGTGTCGTCCCTCCACGCCCTACTTTTTCCTTGCAGGGGTTGCATATTGCAAACTTGTTATCTTCTGCACACACGCTGAAGAATCTCCAAACAGATGACATGTTGCAGGTTAATTCACGAGGTTTCGACAATAGCATCCTTGAGAACTGTAACTCGTATAACTTATGTTGTCAGTTAATTGTAGCTTTGACCAGCATGAAATCGGCATATGTCAGACTGACCGAGCAGGTGAAAACCGGCCAATTCCGGTCAAGGATGTCAAACTAAAACGCCACATCCTCCAGTCGCCAATCACACCGCAGCATTTATTTATACAGGTTCTTTTTTAGCTATTGCGCAACAGCTTCCAATGTGAATCAGCCAATCAGAAGTGAGAACCAGCACAGTGTGTTTCATAAGAGACGTTTGATCATGGAGTTTGTAAATGTGTACACACACACACACACACAAACACACACACTCTCACACACACTCTCACACACACACACACACACACACACATAAATACACGCACATATAGAGAGGTAATAAATTGCCTCTGATTGCTGGCATGATAATAGGCAGGTTGAGAGCCTCTTCAGACAAGTGATGAAGGTTAAAAAAAGCTCTATTTCTCTCTCTCTCTCTCTCTCTCTCTCTCTCTCTCTCTCTCTCTCTCTCTCTCTCTTCTCTCTCAATTCAATCCAATGTTGCTTTATTACCATGACTGTAGGTACAGTGCAGCCAAAGCACAAGAAAAACAGCATAACAATGTTTTTTTTACAGTAAGAATTAGAACATTGACAGCATTAAGGGAAACAGTAACAGGTAACATCAAAAATTACGTGTACACACTCACTTTCTCTCTCTCTTTTGCACACACACACACACACACACACACACACACATACACACACACAGACAGTCTACGCATTTACAATTCATTGGATTACGTACAGACATTAGGTCGGGCATTGTGGCAAGGTGTCCGACTCGCTCTCCCTCACGTCATGGCAAGCTGCGTCTTTAAGGGAGCTCAAAATTTGGAATTTTGCACAAAATATCCTTTTCTTATCTGTTCAAACTTTGGACAGCGTAGGAGAAAGTCCATCTCTGTCTCAACCTCAGCAGTCGTACAGTGACCACAGATCCGCTGCTCTTTTGGAAGCCAGGCGAGGCTTTGGTCACTGAGCCTGTACTTGGTAAGAATCTGTCTCTGCTTTGTAGCACTGACGTACTCTGCCAATTCATAATCTATTTTTAGTGACAAGTAGTAATAATGCTAATAGTAATTTGGATTGTGATTTTGTTTGATCATCCCGATGTTCCAGATATTTTTTCTTACTTTGATTAATAATTTGTTTGACTTTCATCTGATTTTGGAAAGCAGTGCTGGTCTGAGACAAGAACATAAGAAATGTAATTCTGTTTGGATGTCCTAGTGGCAGTGTGTACAGACAGGTTCCTCTCTTGGTCTCCCCAATTTGAAATGGTGACATCTTTCAATTTCCAGCTCCTGGTCACTGACTCTGTATTTTGTTAAATTTGACTTTTCATGTGGATTTTTTGTTGAGTTATTCTGCCAATTGGAATATCTCTGTTCAGGGATTGATAACAGAGTTGTTTGTGTTGTAATTTATTTTCATTTCTCCATTGTTCTGCATATTCATCTTTTAATTTTGTTGGAAATTTGTTTTGGTTGATGCTCTCTCATGACTCTATCTCTGTCAATTCTCAATTCAATTCAAATTTGCTTTATTGGCACGAACAGAGGGTTTTGGGCTGAAAAGATTTGATGGATAAATAGACATGTGGAGAAGTGGGGAATGTGTGAGTCGAGCTAATAGATCAGCGGCTGCCGGCTCGTTAAAAGCCTGCTGATGGTCCCAATTTATCACCGTGGAGACTGGCGAGGGGGCGGGTCAGAACTCCAGTCGAGTCTTTGATCAACTGCAGGGACGAGTTATTAATAAACTCTCAATCTCTCTCTCTCTCTCTCTCTAGCTGTGTTGGAAACCGTTCCCTATCACAGAAATAGTCCACTATGTAGTGTGTTCGCCATGTTGTAGTGGTGTTCCAATTCTCCCCGGTTAATTTCATTCACTATATAGTCCACTATAAAATACCTACAATGCACAGCTAATTTGAGTGTACATTCAATGTACCCTACATTTTACTCCGTATACCACAATTCAATGTGGCCGAGGAGAAGAAGAAGCAGAAGCAAACTAGAAAAATGAAAAGGAAAAATGGAGCGTGCTTTGGTTTCTAAACGGTGGAAATGTGACATACAACATATATAAATGGACTCTATTTATATAGCGCTTTTCAAGTCTTAACGACTACTCAAAGAACCATTGACACACATTCATACACTGTGGCCGAGGCTGCCGCACAATGTGCTGCACCTGCTCATCAGATAAACATTCACACACATTCACACTCTGATGACGCAGCATCAGGAGCAACTCTGGGTTCAGTGTCTTACCCAAGGACACTTCAACACGGGACTGCAGGGCCAGGGATCGAACCACCAACCTCCCGATTGGTAGACGACCGCTCTACCACCCGAGCCACAGCCAAAGATACAACCTTTTGATAGATCAAGGGCATTGACTGGAAAACCTAGTACTTGTTTGTTTTTTCTGATGGTGGGGGAAACCAGTAGCCTCGTGAGACCGTCCTGATCTGGCGAGCTCCAGTTTTCCATTCGCAGATCAGTCTGGCATCTTGAGATAGAGAAAATTTGGAGCCTTTCACCAAACGACCGGGCCAATCAGCGTTGGTTTTGAGGTGGGTTTAGGTGCGACGCAACGAGAAGAGACTTGTCAGTCTAAACAATAGGTGATCATAAACCAACATAGGTGGTGATGGACAGATGGTTTATACAATCAGCTAACCAGGATTTACGCCCCTTCCCAAAAGTTCCCAGATGGATATGCTGAGCAAATGCGAAGCAATCCATCCATCCAGTCAGGTTAGGGCGCGCCCGCCTCCATGTTTTCAGTGAGTGTTTCCAAAATCTGGTTTGGTCGTATAGTTCACTATATAATACACACCACGTAAGATAAAGGTACTTCATTGTCACATACACATATATGTAGCGAAATTCATTCTAATTCTCTGCATTTAACCCATCCCTCAAGGGGGCAGTGGGCAGCCATTTCCAACGCCCGGGGACCAACTCCAGATCTGATCAAGGGCATTGATTAGTACATGTTTTTTTTTATGGTGGGGGAAACCGGAGCACCCGGAAGACAACCCACGCAAACATGGGTTGAACATACAAACTCCACACAGAAAGGCCTGGGACAACCTTCTTGCTGTGAGGCCACAGTGCTAACCATTGGGACACCGTGCTGATCATAAAGAACATAGGGAGTAGTGAATGAGGGAATCGTTTCGACCACAGCTTCTGTTTTTATTCCCTCCCCCTCCGTCATGGCCGCAGCGTTATGACGTCATGTAACCCTACGGAGATGTCATTCGTCTTGTTCGCAGCAGATCAAATGACTCGTTAGGGAATAAAAGAGTGAATTAACAGTTATTACAGCCTCCTGGTGGCAACTATCCCCTTCTATTTCCATCATAGTTATTATTAGTTTGGTTTGTTTCCTCCAGGTAAAAACGGATCATTAATTACTCCTGACTCTAAAATCAGTTTCCTGACCTTCTGTTTACCGCCTCTCGCTGTGTACGCCTGCTGATCAATTTCAAGTCAATGAGCCGGAATGATGAGAAATCTGCCGCCTGTGAATTGATGCCTTAGCAGTGACGATAATTATTATTATAATGACGGTAATTATGAAACGGAAGCGCACGCTTAGTCGTCATTCAAATGTAAGTCTGTTAACAGCAACGACAAATACCTTCTGGCCTCTTTTTAGGTTGTTTTGACTTTCAAAAAAGATCATCTAAATGAATGAATCTGAAAGCTTTTCACGGCCCCCTGGGGGGGGTCACCGGACAGCAGAGTCCCTGCTCTAGTGAATCATTGTCGTCATGGTGAAAGGAAACCGTGTTTACCGTTGGTAGCAAACAAGCAGCGCTCCCCTCGGGTGACAGCCCAGGCTGTTCTCAGGAACCATTCATACATATAGCTACAAAAAGTAAAGCACTGTAATCATATCATCGTATGCATTCCACGTATTTATTGAAGCATGCAGCGCATTGCCTGCTGCTGTATAACAGTTGGCCTGTGCTAACTGGCTGTGGTCTGCATAGGGAGCAGGCCAGGGCGGATTGGTGAGTCATAAAGAACAGGTCTTTCAAGCAGGGGGCACGGATTTTAATGCCCTGAAAGAAGTTAAGGTTAAAAAACACAAGACTTTCACCCAGAAAACGGGTGTTCATTCCCCCGGAGTACTATTTAAGGGGATCGGTGTTTTAATCCAAACAACAAATTTCCTTCTACTCTGAGCTAGTCATTTGCTGCCTAAACTTAACCGGCGCCGCTGCATGACGCTCACTTCTGTCATCTGACATCTAAATGTGACCGACGTGACCAGCCGACGGTAGCGGTAGTTTCGTAGGATATCATACGAATTATTGTGCATATATTTTCGTACGATGTCAATCCGTTCGTGAGAATCTGTTGGGTCAGTCGCACGGTTTGCACTACAGTGTCCCGTGGCCGTGGCCGTGTCCCCAGGAAGTTGTGGCTAGTCCACACAGCATTTATTTCAATTTATGTTTTAATCGTGTTGAGGTTTGGACTGTCGGTTGGATAAAACCACCATTGTGAAGGTGTCACTTTGGGCTCTGGGTAGTCTCGCATTGCCAGACCCTCCCCAAGTTCCTTTCCTTCCTATTCAGAGGCGCCATTGCTCCGTCCGGCGCTTAGAGCCGCCCAAGATGATTGTGATTGGTTTAAAGAAATAGCAATAAACCAGAGCACGTTTTTTTCTACCATCCCAGATGCTGTGTGGACTAGCCAGACCCTCCTACGCAGCGCTATGGAGGAAGATCTGGCAATGCGAGACTATCCAGAGCCCAAAGTGACACCTTCACAATGTTTGTTTTGTCCAACCGACAGTCCAAACCTCAACATGATTAAAAAATCTATTGAAATTAAATACAAGGAAAAGCAGCAAATTTTGTGAATTTTTAGCCGTGAAATATGTATGTATTCAACAAACGATTATCAAAGTAGTTGGCAATTCATTTTCGGTCAATCGATGAACGGCTGTACTTGTTACATGTTCAGATGTAAAAGTTGGCCAAAATCTTATTTCCCAAAGTAACTTAAAGCTGAAGATTAATGTAGGGAAGTTACATAAAAGTATAATACTTTCCTCTGAATGGTCGATTAGAAGTAGAAAGTGAATGAAGAGACCGGTAAAGTACAAGTATAGCTTAAATTTGTACAGTTCTTGAGTAAATGTACACAGTTAACTCTCCAGATCTTCAGATGTTCTGAAATAACGCTGCAAATAGTTTCATTTTAGGGACACAATGATCCCACAGCTTGCTCGATTAGACTGCGCTGATGGCGAAAGCGCTGCTATACTTCCGGGGATTTCAGTCAAATTACAAATCTCTGACTCTGTCTCCTTTTTCGCTGCTGATCGCTGCGTTTCCACTGTTGACCTGTAATAGTCATTAAAAGAGGATTAAAATGCAGTGTGTGTAACAGTTTAATTTCTTCTGTGTGTGACTCTCTCTCTCCTCGGGTTAATTCTTGGCACACCATCACACTTGGCAGCAATTCTCTGCACACACACACACACACACACACACACACACACTTCAGCTCTTTTCACAAACGTTCAGGGTCTCAACGGTCCAACTGTGGCCTTGTAGATAGTAGACTTTGGGCCGGAGAGGAGGATAAAGTAAGAATACAGCGGAGGAGTAAAGAGGAGTAACGGAGGAAAGAGTAGAGAGTGGAGAGGAGAGGATTCATATAGATTTTATAGATTGGAGGCTCGAGGCAGAGAGAACGCCTGAGGGAAGAGGAAAATAAATTGGACGGAGAGAAAGAGAGAGACAATAGCTGCATGAAATTGGATTGAGAGAGAAACAAAATGAGAGATAACAAGCAAAGGAAAGGAGGCAGAAAAACAGACAGATGAAGATAAATTGAGAGAGAGAAAAAATAAAACACTGAAAGAAAGATAGAGGATGAAAGATACTCAACCACTGAGACTGATGACAAGTGAGGGAAAAAAGAGAAAACAGATAAATAGCCAGAGGCAGGTGGGTGTAGAGGCGGGGGGTAAATCATGTTTTCAGAACTACAATTCTTTAGTAAATCATGATTTCAGAACTACAATTCAGTTTCTTTAGCCTGTCACTTTAACTACAGACTTACCAATGAAGAAGACATGAACATCATCAATGAATCAGAACTCATGATGTTTGAAATACCTTAATTGCAATAATTCATTAAAGAGGTGATAGAATGCAAAACCGAGTTTACCTTGTCATAGTTGAATAACGACAGTTCGGTGGGTAAAATGGACAGAGAACCTCAAAGTCCCATTGACTTGCATTCCTATGCAAATCAACAAATCCTTATTTGGCTCTGGTCTGTACCTTTGCCACGCCCAAAAATGTACATACAGCCCAGCGTAGATCTCAGACACTAGTTTAGCTGCTCTGTGTACTTCCACGGGAATTACAAAGAAGAAAGTTTGGAAGTCTTTTTAAGGATATTGAAATTGAACCATGGTCATAAATGCAGTGTTCCGGGCTGTACAGGGAATGCTGACACTTTTCACATTTCATCGCGAGCTTGAGCTCCGTCAGGTCAGCGGTAGTTGGTGGTCTAGTTAGCCCAGAAAAGGTGACTGTGCGCTGGGTACAGAGCCCCGCGAGCTGCCGGTCGTGGTGCAAGTAAATGCTAAATGACAAAACGTACCACTCTGACGTAGTCCTTTCCAATCTACGGGCGACTGGTTGCTCCTCTACATCAGATTCTTCCTCTGATTCAGGCTCAAACATATACGATTTAACACCTAATGTCTCCAGCTTCGCTCATCGTAAACCAACCAATCAGCGCGCAGCTAATCTAAATATTCATGAGCATACCATAAAAGGGAGAAAATCTCTCGTTTCATTCTAGGGCTAATTCACAGGGTTGCATTAGGGCGCATAGAACAGCACCCGGGCCATTTTCAGACCTTAAGGAACAGTGTGAAATAGCCTATATAATAATTCTTTTGCAGGTGTTTGGTGCTAAAGTGTTGGACAAATGAAAAATTTGAGGTGAAAATGGCGCAAGATGAAACATTAAAGCATTGTAATTCCCCCACTGAGCCACCAACACTGCTGTCCCAAACCCTGCTAAAAGAAACAGCAGAAAGGAGAAGATCAATAAAGAGATCAGATATAAAAGAGATAAAAGAGTGAAATGCAAAAAAAAACAGACAAATAGAGAGTAACAGAGGTGGAGATGGAGGGAGAGAGACCGAGAGACTAAAGGATTGAATGGAAGAGTGCCAGCAGTGCTTGGACAGCAAATTATTTGCAGAGCTACAGATTTCCAGCAGGCTGCCTCGTTGGCCTTCCTGCCTGTCTGCCTGTCTGTCTGTGTGTGTGTGTGTGTGTGTGTGTGTGTGTGTGTGTGTGTGTGTGTGTGTGTGAGACATATCGTAGGTGTGTCTGTATTTACATGTGTAGAAATGCCGTGTGCATCTAACACACACACGTATCCATGCAAGTCTATATTTTGAACAGCATCATATGGGCTGGCGTGTCTGCGTGTGTGCGTGCGTGCGTGCGTGCGTGCGTGCGTGCGTGCGTGCGTGTGTGCGTGCGTGCGTGCACATACACGTCTGGGTTATTTTTACCTCTCTATTTAAAATCTGCTTGGGGATGCAGAAGCGCAGGAAGTGAGTGTCGTCTCACTTTTCCTCAAGCGAGCTCCATTTCTCCTCCACATCTCGTCCGTCCTGCTGCACTACTACGACTGTCTGCCATCCGCTTCTCTCCCATGATGCATCACTCCTTCCTCCCATACCCAAAATCCATCTAAGATGTGACCCCCTCGTCACAGATTATTACCTCAGTGATTTCTAGAATCCTGAAGATGTGAAAGTACCCACTTTTTGAGTTTTAAAAAACATAATTTTCTAGCATAAAACTTTAATCGTCAGTGTTGCAAATCTCTATCTTATTCTAAAACACGTGCAGGAACCCGCAACGATTACATTTTGTAAACTTTAAGAAATATGCTCACTCCACTGGCAGATTTTTAAGAACTGTAATGTATCAAGTTAAAAGCTCAAAAAAAATCTGGTCTCTGCAGTGACCCCACAGGTTTGTCTCGGGGACCCTTCATAAGGGGCCAACAGATACAGTTCTGTTTTAAGCAGCACCACTCACTATAAACTGAACACACAAATAAAATAAGGATTTCCACTTATGTACATAAACGATGCTGTATTTTGCTGTCAGCATTTATCATTGCATGCACAACGGCAATATACAGTACACTCTGTGTTAACTTTCCACGTCAGTTTTCCAAAAAGTTATTTTCTGTTTTTCCATCACACTCCAGCCCTGCTCCCGGCTGACAGTCTCTTTAATGCAGACCTCGTGCTGCACCAGCAGGTGAAAATCAAACCTCCGGCAAACAGAAGCGTTTCAGATCTCTGAACAGCTCGGCACCCTCCTCCCCTCACGTCAATATGTCTCGGCTAGTCTCCAGCGTGCGTCAGCTGACCCGCTGCAACCTGGCGACCAATACCGCCACTGACACGGAGAAACAGCTGAAACAAAAGCACATTCTCAGTTGAACAGTGACAGGTGAGGGTAAACACTCGGAGGTGTCTATCTCCCAGGAGAACAGCGTGCTGAGGGGTTCACATTTTTCTCCTGGAAGATGTCATTTAGGTTTTTTTATACTGTTATACCTTTGTACTGTGATTGTGTTTAAATGGAGACTGCTGCTCTTAAATGTGGAAGCAAAACTGAGTTATTTTAGCATTATTGACTGCCTTCATTGTTAGGGTTGGGTACCGAAACCTGGTTCCACTATGGAACTGGTTCCTACGCAACCGGTAGGAATCGGAACAGACTAGAACGCAAATTTCGGTTCCTCATTTCGGTTCCACCTAATGTGTCGACTGAAATATTTTCCCTCTATCGCTCCGAAACGGACATAAATATATCACACTTTCTTGGTAGTCTACCCATAGCTAGCTTCCGTAAATGTAGGCTACTTTTAAAATGCCATATGTTCCTTCTGGGAAAGTACTTTCAAACGTTAATATATTGTTAAATGTAAAGGTCCCATGACATGGTGCTCTTTGGATGCTTTTATATAGCAGAGATGGGGACTAGAGTCTGAGACTTGGACTTGAGCCGCACTTAAGTCGCACAAACAGCTGACTTCAGACTTGACTCGGACTCGACCTAAAAGAATTCAGACTTGACTTGCAACTCGTCCCAAAAGGCTTCAGACTCGGGTTTCGAGACTCGTCAACAACATGTTTTCATGCAATTAATGCTTTTTAAATCTCAATGTATTCATGTATTTCTTTTTTCTTTTATTGACGCATATAAGTTGGGAAAACGTATGATGAGCTGTATGTCAATGGCTGTATGTCCCCTCACATAAAAAAAAATGCAGTGACGATGGCAACACCAAGTCCTCCCGGAGTTAGTCATTAGTTTTGCTTTCAATAACTTTGTAAATAGTGGCAGTAAGCGAACAGTTACATGCAGTGTGGCACCGGATCAACAACGTCGAACTTCATCAGACATCTCCAAACGCACCCAAATAGGTCAGTCACTCACACAGTAATGTGAAAGAGACATTACATTTAGCATATATAGTCACAAGTAACAAGCTAACCATCACAAAGTGTTATGCTAATGCTGGGGACAGGCATATTGTATCTGATTAGTTAGTAGTTGCTGAGGCTCAGACGTCCATGGCGCACAGGAGGCGGGACGCACGGATCCATCTCCAGGAACAAACGCTGTGTGTCGGGTGGGCAAACTCATGTGATGCGTATTGATCCCTTGGATGGTTTGTAGACTATTAAGTGAACAAGGTGTACCAGGTCCACCAAACACTGGGCCGTCTTGACTTTCTTAATTCTGCACATATTTCTGTTACTGTAGTCCTATTTACTATTTAACTATTTAATCCATGCGTGGCGCAGCGGATTCGTGTGCACCGTCACCTGCCGTGGAGACGCCGGCCTCACTAACCTCTCCTCCTCTTAGTCCGGTCTCCCTCGCGCTGGACTCAGTTTCACTGAGCCTACTAACACTTAGAAAATAAATAAATTGCATTACATCAGTCAGTTCAAACTGCTCATTGTGCGTAATTTGGACCGAGACTGAGATGCATGTTGTTCTGTAACTGGTGTGGCGCTGCCACTATTCTCTTGATTTCCACTTCGACATTTTTTGGAGTGAAAGAGACGTTACATTTAGCATATATCGCCACAGGTAACAAGCTAACCACTGCAACGTGTTGTGCTAATGCTGGGAACAGGCATATTGTATCTTTAGTTATATCCATGTGATGTGACAGAATTAGGTTTATATTTATACTAATAATAAGGGTTAGAGGGATGTGTTAAGTAGACCCCATGAAGTTATCCTACAACTGATTTGTATACTGTACTGTATGGATGGTAGCTACAGGACATGCTTTGAATTCATAAGTTTTAACAATACAGTGTTAACCACAGATCAGATGGCCAGAGACTTGAGACTTGACTTGGACTAGTGGCAAAAGACTTGAGACTTGACTTGAACTTGCCCCTCAAAGACTTGATACTTGACTTGGACTCGAGTTCAAAGACTTGGACTTCCAAAAAATGACTTGTGAACATCTCTGTTATATAGACCTCAGTGGTCCCCTAACACTGTATCTGAAGTCTCTTTTATATAGACCTTAGTGGTCCCCTAATACTGTATCTGAAGTCTCTTTTATATAGACCTTAGTGGTCCCCTAATACTGTATCTGAAGTCTCTTTTTTATATAGGCCTTAGTGGTCCCCTAATACTGTATCTGAAGTCTCTTTTATATAGACCTTAGTGGTCCCCTAATACTGTATCTGAAGTCTCTTTTATATAGACCTTAGTGGTCCCCTAATACTGTATCTGAAGTCTATTTCCTGAAATTCAGCCTTGGTGCAGAATTACAGCCACTAGAGCCAGACCCACAATGAGCTTTCCTTAGGATGTGCCATTTCTGTGTCTGTAGCTATTGAGGAGGAGAGAGGGGGGCAAGGTGGAGAGTGGGGTGGCCTTGACCGACTGCCACTTTGCTCGTTTGAAAGCCATGATGTCTCTCTCTCTCATGGGTGCGCCAAATTCTCTGGGCGGGCAAATCAGAGAAAAGGGAGGTAACCTTGCTCCTTATGACCTCATAAGGAGAAGATTCCTGATTGGCCCATCTGTGCTTTCATTTTCTCAAAGACAGAGCAGGATCCCCAGGACTCAGTTTACACCTCTCACCATTTCTAGCCATTTCTGGTAGCGAGTTTCGAGAGACAGGGTGTCGAGTTGCACCCTCCTTCGTTTGCATGAAGTGGAGGTCCATGCTACTTTAATACAAATCAGGGGCCTCACTGCGAATCTCTGCCTCTCGAAACTCCCGAAATTCCCGAAAATCTTTTCAACAGAGTGTTGTCAATCTAAAAGGAAGACAGATTGAGCAGCTGCGTAGTTTATAGCCTAAATGTTTTCAGAAACACATTTTCGTAAAGTAAGAGAAAGTTTCCAAAGGAGCCGCCATGTTGGTCCGGTTAGCAATCGGGAAGCAGACAAGCCCAACGATTAAAGCATTCGTCCAATCAGGTGCAGCCATCGCGGTTGTAAGATGGTGTAGCCTGTTTTCTTTGCCTGTCAGTGGTCATTGAAGAATAAGATGTATAACTTCTAGCAAGCCCATCAAACGTCCAATGCTGGGAAGCGGTGCAATTACTGCCTCCCCCCTCCCCAACCCCCCCAAAAAAAACACCCCAGTGTGAACGGAAAGCCTCACTGACTGATATCCTGTTTTACACGTTTGAATGTGAGTGATGACTTATAGTATAGTGTGCACACTTGATGTAATTTTTAAAGGAGAGTAAGATGTGCATTTGCCAAATGAGAAAAAACAATGTTAAACATCCTAGAACATTTAATGTTAACGCTAGAAAATCTTTCTTCTTTTCTTTCACACACCGTTTGTTGTTTCATCTGCGTATGTGAGATCACTGCTGTGGATTATCCAGAGTAATCAGGACAGCGTTGGTTTATAGACACCATGCAGGACATCATCATTCAAGAGTACGAAACCGAATCATGTTCACCTCCATTGTATTTGGGCGTTGGCCAAGCCCCACAGAGGTTACGCAGTATCTGGCTGTTTATCATGTTGTCTTGAAACCTGCGATGATTGATCACTTCATTGCTTTCTGAAGATACATGTGTGGTTGCCAACGGCTTTTCAGTTTGGTCGCCTGCTGCAGATTGTCATCATTTTGAGATATGTACTGTATAATATCATGTTGTGCCTGAAGAAGATACGATTGGTTGAAATAGCGCACAGCAACAGGAAATATAAATAATAAACACTGTGGGAGCAAGAACAAATGGCAATTTTAATAAAAAAGAAAATTGATTAAACAACAGATATAAATATTCTAAATTGCTGTGCCTCTCAACCTACAGGTACATCCACGCCCTCTACCTGGGCGCCCAGAGCCGTTTGCATAGCAACAGGCCCCGTCGCCACTTCCACTGGCGGCTGATGTTTGAGAGCGCTGACATCACCATGCTGCGCCTCCTGGAGGCCTTCCTGAAGTCGGCCCCGCAGCTCGTCCTCCAGCTGAGCATCATGATTCACGGAAACACCGTCCTCCCTCTGCAGGGTGAGTGAGATCAACCTCCGCATTCAACCCTTTTCTAAAGTTTGATTGACAGGTTGCCTTTGATTAATATGATAAAATTGTAGTCCACCAAGTTATATGCAAAACATTTGGGACACAGCAATATCGCTATCATGACTCAGCAAGACTGAGCAAGAAGGGTTGTAAACAAGCCAGATCATTTACCACAGTAAACTTTGAGTACAAAGTTTTTTATTACTGATTGAAACAATGCAATGAAGACAGAAATCTATGAAAATAATAACCACGTTTTATTTGGAATTATCATTTGGACTTGGAAATGATGTTTAATTTCATTGGATTTTATCAATCGTCACAAAGGCTACTGCAGAGAGAGAGAGTAAGGTTTAAATAAGTGTGTGTGTGTGTGTGTGTGTGTGTGTGTGTCTATGTGTGTGTGTTGAGGGCAGATATCAATAGGAGAATCTATGCTTTATTCATGCACCTCTTACAAGAAGCAGATTGGCCTTTGATGAATAAAACAAAACTCTCTCTTGCACACATATACACACACACACACACACACTCACTCTCAGACTCCGATACACACACACATTGCACACTCTCAGCATTCACACACACCTGGCGACACAGAGGTGAAGTCAGACGTTTGAAAAAACACACAGTCGTGGGACACACATGTAGCCTAAGAACACACGTGACCACCAAAAAAAATGACAAACGGAGTGATGTACATTCCCAAATTTGCAAGTTAGTCCACACTCAAATTCTATGACGGGACACAGGACAGTGAAAGACGTGCCTGGCTCTCAGTTTCTCTGCTGGAAAGACAAGATTAAGAACTCGATTGCATCTTGGGACGCGGCCTGCGACGTGTGGGGCATGTGTGACGGGGCATGTGTGACGGGGAAAGCCAGCGCACAGTCGTAGCCCTGCTGCTAGAGTTAATCGTGGTAAAGTCAACATCACCCTGAAGGTCTGAATATCTTGTGTTGTGTTTGATGCCAGAGACAAGAAAGTCATCTCTAATTCATGTCCAACGGCATCTACCTGCCGGCCTCCGTTACCTAGCCAGTCTTAATTAGTTTATCTTTTGGTCAGCATCAGCTCAGTGCGTGGCGACTGGTCTAGGGAACCCAAGGGTGGCTGGTTCAAGTCCCGCACATGTGTTTGTGCATGGTGTTTGGAAGAAGTAAAGGAGCAGACAAAATGTCCTCTCTTTCTCTCTCAAAGTCTAAAGTCCTCATAAAGATGCAAATATCAGAACACACACACACACACACACACATACTTTGTCTATTTTGGGTAACCTACCATCTGCTAATAGGCATTCATGTTTTTAAATGTGGCCACTTATGTAGTCCAGACTCTGCCGCTCACATTGGTTCTGATAGAGCTTATTGATTCATCCATCAGCCAACCAATCAAACTGATCAGCTGTCAGTGCTGCCAATTAATCATTCGAGTCATCTGTTAAGTACAACTCCCCGAACATTCGCAAATGTATTGGATTTCCTGGGCTTTCCAAAACAAAAAAAACGGCCTCTGTCTCTTTCTACCCATAATCCCCTTTGTTTTGGGTTCATTTCTTCTGCAGCTGCTTTGGTCTTTTTTCCTTAAGCTGCATTCCAGGAAATGCCATTTCATTGGTCTGACTTATAAACTCCAATATCAACCCGAGGTGGTTGTTCCTTAGGTCACGGCTGTGGTCAGCTTGGGTTCATCTCGCATTCAATTTTGTTTTTATAAAAGGACAAAATGTATCAAGTAAAGGATGTTGGCATGAAAGACATTCAGAAAAACCTCTCCTGCAGCTAAAATGCACTGTAAAACATGCAACCAAGGAAAAGACACTTCTCAAAACACACTTCACCGATTTAGCATTAAGCTTTGTAGCAGTAGAAACACGGTGGTATTTTCGAATGACCGTGCTTCCCTCCCTCATGTCCTCCTGAGACGAGAGATCTCTGTATTGTGGCTCTGAAAAACGAATCTTCCGGTGACATAAAACGACGATTTTTGCGTCATCGGAAGATTTTTTTGCCCAGAGGCCATGGACTACAGCCAGTAGTAGGAGCTACTTTCGCATGTTTTCAACCCGCCCGCAAGGGGTTGGACTGTCGTCTTTCTCCGAGGAATTCCGAAGCGAAACGAGCGTTAGCCATCTTGAATCTTCTCAGCAGAAAACTTTTATGACAAGCATTCAAACTACCGCACATGTATACATGAGTGCTTGTAACGTGCGCGCCATCTACGGCGGCCCGCGCACGGTGGCGCGCTCAAGTTTACCTGACGCTTAACTGTGGCAAATATTTTCAAATATTCGTTACCCCACCTTCATCCCCAAAGAGGGGATATTGTCCATGTGCAGTGATAGATAAATGTAGGTTGACGCTGAATGAGTATTCTTGTGTTTCTTGTTATATGGGTATCGCTAGTCTTTTGTAGAAGCAAACCAGTGTAGGGTTGGTGCTATGGTAACACTTGGGCTTAACATATTTGGTACCCCCAAAAATCCCATGTGGCTCCAGCCTAGCCCCTCCATTTGAAATGGTCTAGAACCGCCACTGAGGGAATTCCACAACTGAAGAACTCAAGTTTGTATCACTCAAACTCACTTTGTATCTTTTGTGTTTTGTTGGCACAAACATTGTTGTTATTTTTTCTTGTAATCAATATTCATGCCGAAGACCATGAGATGGCGTTCAAGGTGTTTCAACTACAACAGACACAAAACTGGATTAGAATAAAAACACAGCAATCAGCATATCAACTGAGTACAATGTGAATGTAATGAAGCACAAAGTCTTGCATTATCTTGAAGCCATTTGATACAATTGAGATTGATAGTTGATTTAAGAGGAAAATGAAAAGAAAATGACAAGTTTTCTGATTTTATAAAAGGATGAAAAGGGTTGTACCATGCTGCAGAGGGATTGCAATTGTAATTGTAATTTATTTATTTGAACAGGGACAGTGCACAAAAAAACCCAAAGTATTACAGATACATAGTCATGCAAATCTACAGACTTTATTTTCCCCCTATCCCACCCATCTAGAGCTTAAACTAGACCCCTCCCCTCCCCTCCCCCTCCATAAACACACAGTCATTTTCACATCAATTCACTGGTGGGAGCAAGTCTGCTTTAACAACCAATGCTTTGCTAAACGTGTGAATGAGTGCAAGTTTGTGCATGAAATTAGCTTTGTAGGAAGAGAATTCCACTGATTTATAGCCACAATGGAGAATGATGTCCTCCCAAATCTAGTTACCTGTGTTGTTTTCATCAGAGCATACTGAAGCAGACTGTCCCTTTAACAGTGACCGTATGGACCTAAAAACTGCAACTCTGAGTCATCTACAAAGCAGAAAGGTTTTTCTAACAGCAGTAATATTACTGTAGTTTTGTAAACATCTAACTCAAACAGCAGTACATTTTTTACATGAGAGGAATGTGCAAGTTGGTCACATCGATGCCATTAAAATGTTCGGTGCAGTTCTCTCTCTGCTCAAATTTTAATGCCCTCTCAGTGTGATTCATGGGTAATTTGAGACAAGACTGCATGATTAACACACATGAATGTTTAATGTGTTCAAACTACGCTCTGGGCGGCTCGCTGTGCACCTCACAGTTACATAGTTTGACTTCAGAAGAAACTGATTCTGGTCCACATGAATGAGCTATTGGGAAAAACAATTAAAGGTGCTACATAATGGCATTTTAGTAATTCAGTCATTTTGAGACATGACACCATCTATTGTCTGCACTGGAGGATCACATAAGTAATGGTCCCATTGTGTGATTTTCACTAGCAATTGATTCATTTGTTGTGGTCCAGGAAAAATACATCTTAACAAATATCTGCCAAATTTGGTACTGGCCATTACATTTGATGTAAAATTATTCTTTATGTTTTTAGTGGTCCTTGTAAACAGTACTCAGTGGGACGTACAGTTTAGAAATGAACTTGTCAGTGCTCTTTGATAGTCAACATGTGTTATGGCATCACTGTTTCTGAACTACCTTAAACAATTGACAAAAAAACAACAGAAGTCAAGGGCGACTTACTTGCTTTCTTTTTAAAGCTTTCTACCAAATGTTTGTTGCGAGGTACGGTTAAAAGCTCCGGGAAAAGCCTGTAAGTGAAGTTAAGATTATTTCTCATACTACTTTTTCCTTTCATGCTCTACCTTAAAAATACATTCCACTGCAATTAGGTATTACCTAATCGGTGAATTGGTACATATACAGTACTTCAGTACTTAATCTTTTGTTATTTATTTTATTTCAGAGACCACATACACATTCAACACAAGACCACAAACTCATCAAAAATTACAATTCAACATACAATAGACAGGGGGGATGAGAGGAGGGGGGCAGCTGCGGAACCATTAGTAAATTAATTTACAGTGGTGCTCATAAGTTTACATACCCATGCTAAAGTTGACTAAAAAGAGGAATAAAAAAAAGCATCTTTTGGAAATTGATCTTAATGCCTTAATTAAAAAATAAGGAAAAATCTGACCTTTTAAGGACACCATTTTTTTTGTGAATGAATAATGTATTGTAAATAAATAAATGTTCTTCCTTAAAATACAGGGGGCATAAGTATACACACCCCTATGCTAAATTCCCATAGAGGCAGGCAGATTTTTGTTTTTAAAGGCCAGTTATTTCATGGATCCAGGATACTATGCATCCTGATAAAGTTCCCTTGGCCTTTGGAATTAAAATAGCCCTTCCACATCATCACTTACCCTTCACCATACCTAGAGATTGGCATGGGGTACTTTCCATAAGATCATCTCTCAATGCAAATCAAACTAGCTATTAGGCTAACTGAAATAAAACCATGCCAATCTCTAGGTATGGTGAAGGGTATGTGATGATGTGGGGATATTTTAATTCCCCTGTATTTTAAGGAAGAACATTTATTTATTTACAATAAAAAAATATGTCCTTAAAAGGTCGGATTTTTCCTCATTTTTTTAATTAAGGCATTAAGATCAATTTCCAAAAGATGATTTTTTTATTCCTCTTTTTAGTCAACTTTAGCATGGGTATGTAAACTTATTAGCACCACTGTATACAAGTACAGCCTTATAGAGATCCAGGGTCCTTCTCCTCGGGCAAATTCATAGAGGGCTAATACAGCCCCTTCCATTGACAGCAAGTCTAGAAAGTCTTTTAACCAATTGTCTGTGTAAAAGCAATTGGGTTTATGAGTTTTCCAGTTCATCATAATAGTTTGCTTTACAGACAAAAAGGCCAAAGTGATAATGCGTTGTGTGGGCGTGTTGACTGTATATTATCTACCTTACTGCCTAGAAGGCAGATAAGTGGGCAGAGTGGTATTTTTACATTAAGAATGGAAGACAATCAAGATATAACTTCTTTCCAAAAAACCTCTTCACTGCGAGGGCACTGTCACATGAGGTGTATCAGTGTCCCTGTCTCACTGAAACCATGCCAACATAGATGTGAGAGGGAGTTGTCCATTTTGTTAAGTCTGCTTGGGGTTACATACGCTCTGTGTAGTACTTTAATTTGAAGAATTTTGCATCTTACACATTTAGATAAAGCTGTTGTGTTTCTAGTAACCATCTCCCACTTTACATTAGTCAGAGATATGCCCAAGGCCCTCTCCCATTGATGTTTGATGGAGGATAAGCTGTCAAAGGATGCAGTGGACAATAACGTACATAGCTTTGAATACATATATTGTAGATATATCAGTACATTCTTTACTGATATATCTGCAAAACGTTGGAGGGGTAGATTATAATTGTGTCTTACAATATCACTGTTGTGAGTTGAGAGCCCATCAATCGATTCCACGTTGGAGATACTTGTGCAAATCAAAGTTCAAGTTGATTTGACTGTAATAGAGTCAACAGTGACAGTGACTTTTTGAAGGGCTCTGGTTCCGGAAGTGACTTTCCCCTTTCAATGTCTCCATTGACGTTTCATTAAATGCTTATATGAAGAGTTGTGGGCCTGGAACCAAGCCAACCAGCTACAAGATGAACGGTGACTGCGAAACATTTGATGCCACGCATAAGAACATTTTGAAAACAGCAAAACAGGCAAAGGTATAAGACTGCGTACAGAGACTAGACTTCAGTGGTAGCAGCTCACTAGCCGTCTGCGGGTTCGGTAAACATTTCTATGGTAACAGCGAGCTCCAGCGACCAGAGACGTCGCTGGAGTGCTTAGGATTGTGGGTGGTGTAGTACTTCTCCATACAATTGTGAATAAAACGTTTGTTTTATGTTTTTCTTAAAATAAGGTTGATTTCATACAGACTTGTGGCTTCTACAGGGGCAGAAACCTTTTCTTTCACAATCTCAGCTCAGGATGTTTTAAACATTATGGCTAATAATCAAAATCCTTATGAAGAAAATGAACGGGATGTTAACTTTCAGAACCACACTGTTGAGCTCTTTATTGGTGTTTAATGTCAGTTTGTTATAGTAGACTTTACTGTAGCCACTCATCTCCCTTTCTTTCATTTTCATCACCCAAATGTGTTACTATTTGTGCCTCTTCCTTCCCCTTCCTCTTATATTTTCTCTCTGACTCTCTCTCTTCCTCCGTCCCTCCAGGTCTCTCGGCCTCGGCCTCCCTGGTCTCTCTTGCCTGGATGATCGCCTCCTACCAGAAGGTTCTCCGGGACTCCCGCGACGACAAGCTGCCCATGTCCTACAAGGCCGTGATCACCCAGATGCTGTGGCACTTCTTCACCATCGGGGCGCGGACCGTGGCCTTCGCCCTCTTCGCCTCCGTCTTCCAGCTCTACTTCGGCATATTCATCGTCAGCCACTGGTGCGCCACGTCGCCTGCTGCAAAGAGGCTGGCTCCACAATCACAAGCTTAGCAGTTGAAAATTAGATTTTTTAATAATAGTTTTCAGCCCGTTCTTATTCCCAAGTTGTCTATTACTGCTGCTTGGTCAGGTGGTTCTCACAACAACAATCCCCCTTCAGTGTCTGTGTGGAACGCACCAGGCAGAGCAGCAGCGCTGTAAGATGAAGTAGTTTTAAGAGAGACAACTGTAGAGAGTAGTATGAAAGACCCTAACTAACCCTGCACGTTGAAAAATAACGGAAAATCGTTCCTGACCCACATTGTCAAAAAGTGCAAGTCCCGACCAAGCACATCTTAATATGACGCCAAAGGGCTAGAGTAGACGCTAAAGGAGACTTCATGAGTAACAAACACCAAAGGCCCCTGACCTAGCACAGCTTTTTGACATGCTGGGAGTGAGAACGTGTTATAGTTTTAAACAATACGGTTAGTAAATCCGATCCTTTAGAAAGTCATACAACCATGTATTTACTGAAATACATTGTTGTTGACAGTACTATGCAGAAAAACAGCTTTCCTAAAGTAAATTGTAAGTAAACACTGTACATATATCCTCTTTCAGCATGAACCCGTTCTCGATCATTAGCTGTATTAAATCACGTGTGGTTAAAAAAAAAAACAGCTTTCTCTGCACTTCCACCACTTCCACCAAGGAGGGACACTTTTAATTCTGATTATTTATAGATTGATGACATTTGTGCAGAAAGGACGTGGTCTCTGAGATTCAATATCGATGTCTTAACTTGTCATAATTTGACTTTGGGTCATTTTTGCATCCGTTTGTCGTGTTTTAAAATGTTTTAAGTGAAATATCCCTTTATAGCCAGATCCTTGATTTAAAGTTATAGTGCGTAGTCTCTGTCTCCCCCATGAGGAATTCTAAGTAATGACAACAAAACTGTCGGCGCATCCACGTGATACAAGCTATCCGTGACTGCGCACACACTCACGTAAAATTTGCAAACAAACTCCCTCACACTGTCTGACTTTGGCAACATATTGGTACTAGAACTTGATCAGGAAAAATGCATGTTTTGTGTGCATGCATTTGCCTGATGAATAAATATTGGACACTGCAACAATTTTATTCAGGCCACAGAGCAATATTCCAAAAAAGTATTTACACCTATAAAATACATGAGTAGTATGGATAGTTACTGGGGTGCAAATAGAATACATTGATATTTGTATCAGACAGGGTATTAATAGAACACATTGCTGTGTGCAGCGGGGTACAAATAGCATTCATGGAAATATTGTCCAGGTTGAAAAAAAAAAGTTACCTTATGAGTCACCACATTCTTCATAAGTCATCATAAAATTCACAGGAGGCATAGTATTGTTACTAACTAACTTTGTATTGTCTTTCAGGTGTGTCATGACGTTCTGGATCATCCAAGGTGAGACCGACTTCTGCATGTCCAAGTGGGAGGAGATCATCTACAACATGGTGGTGGGCATCATCTACATCTTCTGCTGGTTCAATGTCAAGGAGGGCCCCAGCCGCTTCCGCATGACCGTCTACTACTCCGTGACACTGGCCGAGAACGTGGCGCTGACCGCCGCCTGGTACACCTACCGCGGCCCGCCCACCTCCGACTCCTACGCCGTAGTGGTGGTGTGCCTGGTGGCCTGCAGCTTTGCCCTGGGAACCTTCTTCATGCTGGTGTACTACTGCTGGCTGCACCCTGACGGGCCGGTTCTGGGCTCACAGTGGGGAGGCTGTGTGGATGAGGGTGTGGTGGGTGCGGGAGGGGTAGCGGGAGTGATTGACGCTTGCCTCACTCCATCCCAAGGGTCCCAAACGGACATGGTCATTACCAGCCCTCCGAGGACTCTCCCCAGGACTAAAGACACGGGGGAGCCGGTTCCCGGGGAGCGAGACAAGGACAGAGACAGGGACAGTTGCCTGCCCGTCTTCCAGGTTCGTCCCTCTCCTTCATCCTCACCTGCATTCCTTCACAGGACCTCGTCGTCATCCCGCGCACAGGAGGGCCCAGTGATCCGGATAGACCTGCCGAGGAAGAGATACCCAGCCTGGGATGCGCACTTTATCGATCGCCGCCTCCGCAAGACCATTCTGCTTCTGGAGACCACGTCAGCCGTCAGCCCCAGGATACAGTACAGGAGTAGCATGATGGGCAGCAAAGAGGTATTAGAATATGAAACAACTGTCTAAGCCAAAGAGGGCTTTTAAATTTAAAGGTGCAGTCTGGAACCAAGGCTCAGCCTGAGATCAGTTCTCATCCCAGGACTACCTACGCCAGGAGAAACATGGAAAGGAGACACCGAGTGTCAGCCAACTCTAAAAAAAACGAGGTTGTCAAAACTTGATTGTAAAATGTGAAGCGCAATCTGGGACCAAAGCTCTCCCCTTAGGGCACAGTCCAGGAGTACGTAGCATGAATGAGCCGTGGGAAGTTAATGGAGTAACACTGAACTGGGATAATCTTCGTCTTTTCTAAAAAGCTTGGAGCTGAGAAATGTAATTTCTCATCCTGGGACCAAGGAGTGTTAGATTTAGTTTCGTCCTGCATGGTCAGAACAGGAAGTTTGAGATAATTGAGAAACAGTCTGCTGCATGAACTTGAGCCTTGGACCCCGGAGACTCAACAAAGACTTGCAAGGGAACTTTTAAAGACTGGAGTTTGCACGGGACATGCAATCTTTTGGTTTGGTAGCAAATTAAACACTGTAGAGAATGGAGACTATCTAATAAATATTGCATAAGGGATTTTCTTTTGAGGGCAAAAAATAACTTGATGCCTCAGTTAAAACTGAGTTAAATTTGGCTGAAAAAATGATGTCTGGTTTATGTTGGTTTTTAAATCTAGGTTACATACATGGGCGATTCTAGGATCAGACCTTTAGGGGGGCTCAGCCCCTAATGAGAATGTGACACGGATACAGTGCCTTGCAAAAGTGTTATCCCCCCACCTACCAACCCCCTAGCCTGGGAAAACCCTGACGAACTTCCGGCAAATTTGAGATTTGCTCTGAAAGTCAGTCTGGCCAAGAGCCCATTCAAGTCCATTTCCAATTTTTCCAAATGGAGGCACCAATCACAATCGTTGAGGCAGGCTTTACACGATGGCCATAGCGCAGCGACGGCGAGCAGCTTTTTGTTTACATTCAACATGACGGCCACCGAAGCGCAGCAACCCGTTGATGCCGCTGTCACTGCTACGTCACCCGTAGTCTGATTGGTTTTAGGTCCAACCAATTGCGCCCAGAGGCATTTGAGCGGGGTCTGTTGGTGACGTCCCTTTGGAAATGGGCTGTGAATGAAACTTGCCCAGACCCACTCTCAGTTACAGCTGAGAAGGGTCTGGTGTCATCCAGGCTAAGAACCACCTCCAATTGGCCAAAACTATGTTTCTGTTAACCATTTCCTTAACTGGGTTACAGGTGGATAGCATTGGCTACAGTGACACAGGATATTAAACCAGTTTCAAGCTCTTTGAAACTGTACTTGTTTGTCCTCTGTCAAACAGACTTACAGACAAGTTTGAAAACTCTATCTAGAAGCACAAACATGAGCCCCCCTAAAAAGGGTCTAAAATCGCCCATGGTTACATATAAAAAGGTTAATATGATGTTTCAACAGCACTTAAATTAATACATTTCAGTGAAGGACAATGAAAAAATGTCTATAAGGTAGACAACTCAATTTTAACCACATTTAACCCAATTTTAATTAAGACATCTAGATTTTATTTTTACCTCCAAATCATCAATTTGCTGCTAATTAAGTATTTTTCATAATGTAAGAAATGCAATGATGCAGCGTACACATACAGTAAATATGAGGTAATTTGTTTTAGCAATGAGACAGTGATGATAACAGTGGAAAAGGTACTTATAATGCTTCCAGAAGATTGCATGTCCCTCACAAACTTTGGTAACTGTAAGCATTCTGTCCATGGCGTCTAAAGAGAAATATAATCTCATACATTGGGCTCCAGTCTCATGACAACACAAGGACGCGCCAAATGTAGACTCACAAGTCCAGATGGTTTCTGAAATGTAAGCCTGACATACAAGTGACAACAGTCACCCATCCATATGTGATACAAAAACAGCCATAGCTAAAGTCCCACTTTTTACATTCCACCTGAAAACGGACTTGTTTGGAAAAATCAATCAGGACTGGATGTAAGGGTGTAAGGGGGACGACTTCTGCAATGGCTATCACCATATGGCATCTGTAAGTCACCACAAACAGGCCTGTGATGTACAGCTGAATAAATGCAGATGTCCGATATAAGCTATTATAATAAGCTGTAGTTAGTTGATGAATGACTTTTGGATGAAAAAGCTTCATTTACTCATATGAGTCTACATGTCATCCACCTGTCTTGGAATACATAAAATAATAGGGGTTCACTATGCTGTGAAAACATTTTGCAGTGTTTTTTGAGGGTTTGTGGAGAGAACAGTAGCTAAAGAGAAATCTCTCTTCATCCTGTCAACAGACCTTAAAGAAAGTTTGTTGGAATGTGAAAACACTAGAATGCATCCAGAAAGTGGTAAATAGAAGTAACAATATATGTGCAAAGAAAACTGATAACAAAACTCAAAGATGCAAAATATCAGGATGTTTTTGCAGGCTAGCGACTTAGCAAAAGCTACTGTTTCTTGACACAGATAGGAGGTTGACAGGGGTTTGGACTTTTTGAAAGGTGGCGTTGTTTACAAACCATGAACAGGCCTTTGATTCAAATTAGATATTGGCAGTTTCAGGTTTAGACTGAGTGCCATCATCAGTCGACTGACAGAAAAAATGAAATGGTCTTTGCCTCTTGAAAGCTGCTGTTGTGATGACGTTAAGCAAGGACCTACAACTTGAACAAAGTCTGCAGAGTTGAACTAACTTCAGAGGTCCAAGTTTAAACGCAGCAGCTCCCAGGTGTGAATGTGTAACTATCAATTAGAGAGCAGCTGGATGGATGCTGAGAAAGTCGCGCATGGTCAGCAACAGTACGTGAAGGAAGAACAGTTTAAAAAAAAAAAAACACTAGCATCAAAGCTAACTTCTGTCCTCTCTCATACGTCAGTCTATCTTTGAAGTTCTTCTAAAATACATTTATTTTCGTTAAGAGCCTTTAGGGTTAGTCCGTGCATTTAAGGTGACTTGTGATTTGTTATGAAGTGGGAGTTCTTTAAGTCCATCCCAGAAACATTTAAACCAATGTTGTGATTGTTTTAGATAAAGGCAGCAGACAGTATAAGAATTTTTAGCATTGCACTTAAACACATTTAATTCCCTATGTGACCCTGATTCATCTCAAAAAAGCATGTTCATCAAACGCATTTGAAGATGCATTTGAGATACTGTGCAGTGATAAAGACTCCCAGGTTACGATACAGTTTAATTGTTTGTTTTACCAAACCAAGAATTTTACATTGCAACCCAATTGGCATTTAGAAGATGCCAATGTTCAGGGGGTCACCAATTCATGGTTGACTGACACGAGCACAAAAACCAAAATATTATTGAACAGTAAAACTCATATTAAACTGCTATGAATTAGTTTCAAAGATATTTAGATTCTAGTTTTTATCAAGCAAGACAAGCAGCAGCTTTGGGTGACTAAAAATGACATTTCAACTTTCATTTTGGCACCTCCCTTGCCCTTTTTTAAGCGGGTGCAGTTGTATTAACATCAACATTTTACGTCAAAATGTTAATAGTGTAAAAAAGAATATCTACTTAACAACAAGTTTTCATCCAGAGAAAGCTGTTCAACATGTATGAACCTGTTCACCATCCACACTCACAAACATTAAGAAGAAAACATTTACTGTAGATTGGAGCAATCTACTGTTTACTTTTTTGGGTAGAAAAATTCAAACAGTTCTCTCCTGCTGCCACCTGGGTCCAACAAAAATGTGTTTGTTGTTGCATTATCCTGTGCGGGTGCAATTATCTCCTCTATGCTGGTGATGCATGTGTATATTCTGAAGTGTTGAATGGACTTCTGGGAAGCATTTCCAACCTTGTGTTCTTTATGTCGATGGGTAGAGCAAGTCACTAAGAGTGCTTATATATTGGCTTTTTAACAATGTTTCCACGCAGATAAGTGGCTGAGATGCAAGCAGCATTGTGTCTACCTGGAGGAATAAAAAGTGTATCCACTACGGGGCAGATCACGGCATAATCTGACACCAGAATATTGTCTTTGAAAACGTCTAAGTTAAATGGCAACAATCAAGGAAGCTACTCAATGGTTAATGTTATTTGAAATTGTCTTCAAAACCTTCCGACATTGTTGCTATCATTTGTTAAGAGGGTGTCAGGCAACACCCTGTTAATGTTTCTAGTTGTGTCTTGCAGATGAGTTGCATTTTTTTCTGATGGTGTGAACAATAACACTCTGTAGGCTCACTGGGTCATGCTGTCCTCATTCACTGTTCGTACTAGGGACGATCCTTTTTTTCTAAGTAATTTTGGTGCCTAATCTTACTCATCATAAAACATCACAGTCACTTACCAGTTCAATAGAATGCTCTTATTTCATAAGATGTAGTAGGAAAAGTTGCACATACGTTTTCGTAGCATATCATACGAAACGATGTATGAGAATGTGTTGACTGGGTACCCGGCCTGGCCATCATGCACATGCATATTCATTGTTAAAAGCAAGTATATAAGCACTCTGACCTTCATAGGGTTTGTGGTTGTATTCCCAATGAAGAAACACAAGAAACACTTATATGGACACAAAAGTGTCCATATAAGCGCTCTTTGGACGTATGTGTGTCTCCTCTGCAGAGAAACTCTTGTGTCAATTTACTCGGGTAGGTCGAAATGGGAAGCTCAAAAATCAGGAATACAAATTGAAAAAAGGAATATTGGTAATAACTTGGTAATAACAGTTGTATTAGCCTGACGGTGTTTTGTCCTACCTGAACTTCTGGATGTCGGTACAGTGGTGTCAGTCACTGCGATGTTAATGGTGCTGAAAACAACAACTCTAAGTCAACAATGGTTATGTCATGTCAAACATGATATGTACAGATAATGCATATGTCAAGCACCCAATTGTGGGCCAAGGGCGAAGCTTTTTCGGGCAATGAATCAGTCCTTTGTCATTGAGGTAAAATAACAGTTTAAAGTGGTGCGCTGGTTATATATCGACATGAACAAAAAAGTGAAAAAGTAAGTGAGTTTAAAAACTCAAATCATCTTTTATTAATTGATGCAAGTATTTATGTTTATTTATTTTTGTATTTGTTTTATATCTATTTATCTATTGTTTACTCACTCGGTGGCCATGTCTTTGGTATGACTCTTATATTAAGATGTAAAAACTGAAAATAGATTTTTTTTTTAATCATTCTATATATCTGTATATACCAGAGTGGCGCTATACTAGGACGTGTATGTATGAGTATGTGTGCTTTGGTTTGTATGTGTATATTGTATGTACAGTATGTATGTAAGGGTTAACTTTTGATAATGCTGCTTAAACATCCTCTGAGTGAACGAGCAGAAAAATAAAAACAGTGGTGAAAATATCTATGACGCTGTTTAAAAAAAGAGCTCAACAAGCTGTGCTGATAACTGTAGATGGAACCAATACTGTAGTAAACATGGCTGAACAGCCGGCCAAATACACTGCTGTGTCTGGGTTTTCTATTACGCCATTAGAGCTAGAAAGTAACTATTTACTAACGTATAACGACGTACAACGTCGGGCAGAAATCTAGTATCTCCATATTTTGTCATTTTAACTTTTTTTAATTGGTCACCCTTTATGTCTGTCTGTGGGTTTTACAAATATTTAACATTTCATCTGACTTCAGCCATATTCGCATGGGACTAGTGTTACCACGGGACCCTATGTGATTTAGAAGTGACCCCCCCATGTCTTTGTTCCGTACAGCACATTTGCAGGGCATAAGAAAAGTCTGTATTTTACTCAAAATTATCCCCTAGATAAGTTGGCAAGGCTTATTTATAATTGCCAAGGCAGCCAATACGACCCTGAATCACAAAAGCCCTATTCACACAGGATTAGTATCATCTGGGGACCTTGTGTGAGTTAAAAATTCCCGCCCCCCACACGTCTTAGTTTTGTGTGGCGCATTCACATGGGATAAGCCAAGCCTGCTTTTTTTTTTTACTGACTTATGTGTACCCAGAGGCGCGCAGAGGACTGCCATAGGCCGCCGCAATGCACTTGGGTCGGGGGTTCCGTATCTTTTTGGGCCAGGCCCGGTAGAGGTTATCATACCCTATCCCCACCGCGGCGGCTCCCACACAGCATCACCGTCAGCCCTCGGACGAAGCCACGGGGAGTGCGAAGACTTGGGGACGGAGGTCTCCGAGCCGTCTCCTGTGAGACAGCAGTCCAGACTAGGTTGGTCATGAAAGGCGGTGTCCGCAGCCCCCCACGATCCCATATCCGTCTTCACCAGAATGATAAAAACCTTAAAAAGGATATACGACCCTGCCAAATCACAGACATGTTGATTCACACGGGACTTATATTATCACACAACCTCAGTGTTTTTGGCGAAATATGGTGGGTAATTTGCTGTGGAATCTTTAAACATAAATGAAGTCTTAAACACAACAGGGACTGACTTCCAGTCTTCATAAGTTAGATATGTGAAAGCACACGTATAACCCACCGCGTCGTAGCAGATAAATGCTCCTCAATCCTGATTTGCAACACTGGACACAAAAGAAAGAACATCGGCCGGCGAAAGGAAGGTTTTCTTTATCCCGTTGAATGACACCTGTAGCTTCGCTGGGTAGAGCACGGAGTATTGTGCGCCGATATCTCTGAGACGCTTTTTAGCCTCTGCGAACTCCTTTCGCCTCCGCAGCACTGCAGCAGAGAGGTCATTGTAGAAAGAAATCCTCTTGCCGCCCAAAGTAATGTCGCCCTCCGCCGCTTTCCGTCGCGCTGCCGCCATCACTCTCTGCTTCTCTGGGAACGAGTGGAACCTGATAATGACCGGGCGCGGCCGCTGGCCATCCCCGGGTTTGGGTGCGAGGGAGCGGTGTGCACCCTCAAGCTTGACATGGCCACCTTTCATATCCAGCTTTCTAGCTGTAGTATTCTGGCCTCTGCTTCGTCCAGGCGCTCATTAGCTCTTATTAGCTCGGTTGTGTGCGACGCGACTGTCTTCGTCAAAGGATCCAGCTTTTCACTGATTTGCAGCATGATCTTTCTTGTCATTTCCTCAAATGCTTTAGCGAATCCGGGCTCCAGTCCAGGCTCAGACGGGTTGCTGCTGTCCTCGACTTCTTGCTCGCCATGTTGAGCTAAAACTGTAGCCGAGGTGTCCATAGCCTGTTGATCCAATTTGACGTTCTTTCGCCTACTGGAGGGCATTGTTCCAAAGACATAATACAGCGTCAGCATTTGCAAAAAGAGGGAAATGTCTAACGGAATATTGCAAAATGTTTGGGCGCCCGCGGAACTCCCGCAAACACGTCTGTCTCCTATGCCGCCATCGCGTGTCTCGCCACACAAGGGTTTTTAGTAGAAGAGCTAATCTCCGTTGAAACTAACACGCCCAGACCGCACATCTCATCTCAATCATTCTCGTATACTGGGCATTCACAGGAGGCTGGTAGTTGCCAAGGTAACGGTAGTAGCTTAGTCTCAGAGAAAGAGACGTCATGCCCGATAAGACCCAATCAGGTTGCGAAACGTTGGCGTCAGTGTTGGTGTTGCCAAAGGTCTCTCCGGTTTAGGGGCTCGGAAACGCCCGAGCAGGGGGAATGTGAGGTTTAAACGTAGCAAAAAGATAATCGTTTTTTTTACCAAAAGGTAACTGTAACAGCCAATTAGTGCCCTTGGTATAAATAGGAACCAATCTTTAGTTCCTCGGGTGCAGCCCGGAAGCACATACAGTTTTTTGACCACACGCACACCAACACCACTTCAATCAGGAGAGACTTCCTTGCAATTATGAACATGTTTATTGTACAAGACAGAATATGAAAATGAAATGCGCAAAGTCTCTGGAGGTTAGACTCCATCAAATCCATATGTTATAAAAGGGGTAGTGAACCCAAACATATCCCCCGATGGAGTCCAGACACTGGTGGTGGTGGTGATGAAGGCGCCCAGGAACCAATCAAGATTGCCATTCAGCTGACGATCCACTGAGTACGTGGGTGAGACGACGGGTGGATGAAGGGGAGGAGGCGGGACGCACTCTATTCCTGAAACGACAACTGACAAAAAGATTTAAAACAGGATGTTATGCTGTGATTGGCTTGTGATACATGGTTGAGTCTGATTGGTTTAACTGACAATGACACCGCTGAATCCGATTGTCTGCTGACAAGCGACTGCCACGGAACAGCCGATCAATTTAGGAGTGATGAAAGAAGAAATTTGAAGTCTTCCTGTAAGAACTTACGATGAGCTACATAACACCACACAGGCATACATACAAGCAGTGATTTGTCTGGAAACCCAACTAAGATCTCATGGAAATAAATGGAACCAAAGATTTTAACTGCAAATACGACTCGGACTTTCATTGATGAAAAAGGTAAAGAGGGGGTCAATTACTCTACCCATGGAACAGCACCTCAGGGGCTTAAAGCTTGGGCTTAGCCTCTACAGTAGCAATGCAAATGTAGCCTTAAGTCTGCCATTAGCTCCACTGGGACAGAATCTCAGCCATCTGATTGGCTGTTTCTTACCAACCTCTCCTCTCCCTGTTTGTCTCGTTTCCTCTCAGCTCTCCTCTGTCTTCCCTCTCGAGGCGACGGCACGAACTCTCTCCCTAAAACCAACTTCCTTTGATCTCTCCCTTGCATCAGCATCCCTCCATCCTGAGGATTTGCTGTTTGTTTGGTCGGCGTCTCGGGAGATCCAGCGACCAAACAACAATCCATCCTCCTTCTCCCTTCCTCGTCACGTCTCGCTTTTCTTTGCTTTTCTTTTTCGCTTTTGAGTTTTCAGTCCGACTCTTTCCCTTTTTTTTTTTTTTTACTTCACAGCAGACAGAAGGAGAACAGAGCTGAGTAGTAATCCCCTTTTTCATCCTTTTGTTCTTCATTTTCGTCCCACCTCTTCTTTCCCTCCTTGCCTTTATTTATTTCTCCGCTCCTTCCTTTCTTAATTTCCTCATTTTTCTTCAACTTTAACCTCTTTTCCCGTTCACTTCCTCTTCCACCTCAAAGTAGGTATTCTGCCTTGAATGTATCAGCCCTTTATTTGTTTATTTTTCCCTCATCCTTGTCTTGTCCTTACCCTTTTCTCCTTCTGTCTTCACTCTTTTCCTCCTTTCCTTTAAACCTTTTCTCCTGTCTTCCTGTCCTGTACTTTATTCCTCTTCCTCGTCCCTTCTTCTCTTGTTCTTTCACTATTTGCTTCATAGCACTCCTTCCTTCTTTTCATTATATCCATTGTTTATTTATTTCTTCTTCTCTGCCTCCTTTTTTCCTTCCCTCTTTCAGTCCTTCCCCCTTTGCCTTTCTTTCTTTTCTATCATTTCTTCTACACTTCTTTTCTTTGATTTATTGCCTTTCCATTCTTCATTCATTTCTCTACTTCTTCTGTAGTCTACTCTTCTTTTCCTCTTGATGCATGCCACCCTTGCTCCCTCCTTTCACCCTTGCCTTTTTCTAGTCTTCCTCTTCTAGTCCTTTTAGTTTCCTTTTTTTCTCCTTTTTCCTTCCTTTCCTTCCTTCCTTTCACACCTGTCTGCCTCCTGCCTTCATCTTTGACCTTAATCTCCTCTTCTACCCTCTTCTACTTTCCACTTTCTTTCCACATCCTTGAGATACACCTTTCTCCTTTTTGTCCATCCCTCTTCTACCTGTCTTCTCCTTCATCCTAATGTTTGTTTTTTTCCTCTCGTCTTGTGTCAGACCTTGTGTGTGATTTTGAAGCGTGGGGTGTTTTAAGGATGCTGATTCTTTGATATCGCTGATGCAGACACACACTCACACACACACACACACGGATGTACATGCATAAATTCACACATATATAGAGTTGATGCGGCACCAAAACCTGTCAAAGTATAACGCACTTTGAAGTTCAGTGATTGATGTGTGCTTGTGAAAGTGTGTGTCAAAGAGAAAGCGAACATCAAGAGCGGGTGAGTATGTGTGTGTGTGTGTGTGTGTGTGTGTGTGTGTGTGTGTGTGTGTGTGTGTGTGTGTGTGTGTGTGTGTGTGCGTGCGTGTGCGTGCGTGCGTGTGCGTGAGTCATTGCACACGCAAGTCCCTGCCTGGCCTGCTTGCGTACATGTGTTTGTGAATTAAAATACAGGTAACATTTTTTGAAATGAAGTGCTTTGCTATACCACTGCCATGATCTGAAATGGTTGTGTGACCAGGCCGGTAGAACCTTTGTAGAACGCAGGATCAGTAGTGGAAGAAGTATTCAGATCCTTTACTCAAGTAAAAGTACTAATACCACACTGTAAAAATACTCTGTTACAAGTCAAAGTCTTGCATTGAAAATGCTCCTTAAGTAAAAGTATGTAAGCATCATCAGGAAAATGTATGTAAAGTATTAAAAAAAAAGTAAAAGAAAAATCCTTCCATTTTCTAAACTGGAAAAGGATCCAAACAGACTAATCATTTCAGCTGGCAATTATATTGTCGGCTAACTAGTAGCTAAAGCTGTCAGATGAATGTAGTGGAGTAAAAAGTACAATATTTCTCTCTGAAATGTAGTAGAGGCATGACAAGAAAAGTCTCAAGTAAAGTACAAGTACCTGAAATGTGTACTTAAGTAGAGTACAGTTACATTCCACCTCTGCACAGGATGAACACAGGACTAATCTCTGCTATAACTCAGCAGCTGTTGAAATGCCATTAACAAAAAGGTTAGCAAGCCAGGCTAACTGGCTTCCACTCTCTCTCTCTCTCTCTCTCTCTCTCTCTCTCTCTCTCTCTCTCTCTCTGTCTCTCTCTCTCTCTCTCTCCCTGTCTCTCTCTTCTCTCTCTCTCTCTCTCTCTCTCTCTCTCTCTCTTTCTCTCTCTCTCTCTCTCTCTCTCTCTGAAATGCAACCTTGACTTGTTGTAAAAGAGAAAAAGCAACAGTCTACACATTTTCATGTTCTCCAGTCAGTAGTGCACCGCGGGAACGTTTCCTAGCAACGTTGGCTGTCAGATGTCAGTCAACTGTTGCCGTGGGAAACGCCACCCTCTTGAGGCTCAGAGGTTTGGACAGCGTTATCAGAAAGATGCCCAGAAATAGTTTGATCCATTTATTTCATTTTTTTTTTTTTTTAGAAATTGTTGCAAAAAGTCTAACTTTTCTCAGTCTTGGGATCCAGTGACTGAGTTATGTATTTTACTTTGAGAATGAAATTGATTTTTGAAAAATCTATCACTTTGATCAATCACTTTGTGTGTGTCTTTTGATTTATGCTCTGTTCATATTGATACAGTTATGTCAAGTTTCTCAGGGCTGAGAGAGGGAGACACAGAAAGAGAGAGCGAGAGCGAGAGAGAGAGAGAGAGAGAGAGAGAGAGAGAGAGAGAGAAAGGACAAGAACAAAAGCAATCAAAAGATAAATGCCCCATCTTTGTCTCCCGTTGCCTAGGTAACTGGACGATCGTTAAGCCATTAGTCCTCCGGTCACCATGGAGTGGTTACCCTGACAATAGGTGTGTATGTGTGTGTGTGTGTGTGTGTGTGTGTGAGAGAGAGTGTGTGTGTGCGTGTGTGTGTACGTGTGTGCGTGCATGTGTGTGTGTGTGTGCATTTGTGCATTGTGTGTGTGTGTGTGTGTGTGTGTGTGTGTGTGTGTGTGTGTGTGTCTCCTCCTTCCTCCAGTTGGTCTTTGTAACAGCGCTGCCTCACTGTGGTCCAACCTGCTTACTGCAACAGAAGACAAGTCCTAAATAATTTGGACTCGGTTAATTCCAAAGAGTAAACCAACCATCTGTGAATCACGGAGGATGACCACTGTAATCTGCAGTGGTGGAAAGTAACTAAGTACATTTACTCAAGTACAACAAGCTGGCAGTGTATATAGTCATTAAAATAAGCTCCACCTTTATCAGCTGCAACATGATGTTTAGACGACAGTGCATAAAACATTTAAAGGTCCCATGACATGGTGCTGTTTGGAGGCTTTTATATAGACCTAAGTGGTCCCCTAATACTGTATCTGAAGTCTCTTTTATATAGACCTAAGTGGTCCCCTAATACTGTATCTGAAGTCTCTTTTATATAGACCTTAGTGGTCCTCTAATACTGTATCTGAAGTCTCTTTTATATAGTCCTTAGTTGTCCCCTAATACTGTATTTGAAGTCTGTTTTATATAGACCTTAGTGGTCCCCTAATACTGTATCTGAAGTCTCTTTTATATAGACCTTAGTGGTCCCCTAATACTGTATCTGAAGTCTCTTTTATATAGACCTTAGTGGTCCCCTAATACTGTATCTGAAGTCTCTTTTATATAGATCTTAGTGGTCCCCTAATACTGTATCTGAAGTCTCTTTTATATAGACCTTAGTGGTCCCCTAATACTGTATCTGAAGTCTCTTTTATATAGACCTTAGTGGTCCCCTAATACTGTATCTGAAGTCTCTTTTATATAGACCTTAGTGGTCCCCTAATACTGTATCTGAAGTCTCTTTTATATAGACCTTAGTGGTCCACTAATACTGTATTTGAAGTCTGTTTTATATAGACCTTAGTGGTCCCCTAATACTGTATCTGAAGTCTCTTTTATATAGACCTTAGTGGTCCCCTAATACTGTATCTGAAGTCTCTTTTATATAGACCTTAGTGGTCCCCTAATACTGTATCTGAAGTCTCTTTTATATAGACCTTAATGGTCCCCTAATACTATATCTGAAGTCTCTTTTATATAGACCTTAGTGGACCACCAAGGGCTCGGTTTACACCTATCACCATTTCTAGCCACTGGGGGACCATAGGCAGGCTGGGGGAACTCATATTAATGTTAAAAAACCTCATAAAGTGACATTTTCATGCCGTGGGACATTTAATATTCAATATTCTGAAATGAGCCATTCTGCATAATCAGTACTTTTAGTTCAGTAAACTTTAGAATACTCAGAAGACTTTTGCCTCTAACAAAGTATTCTACTCCGTGGGATTGCTACTTCTACTTCAGTAAAAGATTTGAGTACTTCTTCCACACACTGGTAATCTGCATATTCCCAGTCTTCCTTGAAGCGATGTTTTCAGTGACGGGGTGTCTTTGGCACGTTAGAGAAATTTAGTATTTCCTCTCGAGTTCTCAAATTTTATGTTGAAAACTAAATAATCAACAGTCCAAGTTAAAGGATTGTTGATTGTAAGTACAGTCGATCAAAGACGCTTGAACTCCCAAACCAAATTTGAAAACCAGGATTGTGAAAAAGAACTTTTTTAAGTGTAAATCACTCAAAATGAAGGGTAAAGTGTAGGCTTAAACACAGGTCTGTCTAATCAGTGCACAGAGAATGGGCCTTATCACTCTCTGGTGGAGTTTCCTCTTGGACAGGAAGTGGGCTTCCTCTGCTTCCTGTTCTCGTCTCTGTATGTGTGTGTAGATGTTTGTGTGTGTGTGTGTGTGTGTGTGTGTGTGTGTGTGTGTGTGTGTGTGTGTGTGTGTGTGTGTGTGTGTGTGTCAGGAGAGGTCTGACAATCAGTGTGGAAACAAAAGGAACAAGAATGGAGCAGCCGAGACAGAAGCTGAAATAACTCCAACAGAGAGAGACGGAGACAAAGAAGGAACGATGGGAAAAGCAGCTGTAAGACAGACAAAAAGACAACAAAAGACAAACTGAAACAAAACTAAAAACCCATTCAGCAACGAGTGCCCAGGACAAGGACCCGTCTGACCCAGAACAGGACTACTACAGAGGGGGACTGACCCACGATGGACTATGAACCCAAGAAATCCAAGAAGGTACAGTAGCTTGTGTTCCGTCTCTGAGTTTCCACGTTCGACATTTGGATAGGGATTAGTTTGTTCCCGAACTTTCTCCAAAACACATTTTGTCATATTTCATCATCCGAGATAAGAGTTGGGACTCTATTATTTTGGAGCAGAAGGCCTTTTCAGTGTTGTTTCAGTTTCCTAAAGACAAACCAGACAAGCTCGAGTGAAGTCATACAGCAGATCCTTTTGAGCGTCAGTGTAAGTCAGTGTGAATCTTTTGAAGCATATTTACACTGTCAACCAATAGCAAACTGTCTCTCTTGACAGGCTGATCTTTAAAAGGAATAAGACAAGATCTAGAGCAGGGGGCTAGCACTGGATAGTATAATGTATATTGACATGCTTTTATTTAACTGAAAAAGTCAAATATCTTTGTATTATTGCATGTCTCATATAGCTTTCTCCCATACAGTTTGGTCGACATAAAGCCCTATAAAAGTCGGCAACAAAAGTTTGTTAGCCATCGTAGAATTTAGCAAATCATAAAAAACTAAGTTTTTAAAAGCAGCCTACCACGCAGCCAACTCGTTTCCCAGCCTGAAGATGTAAACTCTCTGGTTGTGTGGGGATTTCTGAGGCTCAAAGTCGGTAAATCTGTCAAAATCTGCTTTGCGTGTCACATAATTACTGTGTGAAAAACAGTTCCCTGACTTTTTTGTTGTTGTGGAGCACAACTATTTGGGCAAACAATTTGCTGTGAACCTAAATTGAAATGTGGCCCGGATCAAAATTTGCAAGGGCCTTAAGTTTGACACATGTGATCTGCAGAGTTCATAGTCTACATCCACGCTGTCCACTTCCGGGATTGCTCCGGTGCCGCAGGAAATTCTGCCAGATGCGTGTCTTTTCGCCAGGATATCCACTACCTTCCTTTTTCTTTATGTTGTAATTTTAAACTCTGGTGGATTTGTGAGGACTGTGGTTAACTGGTCCTCAGATCTCTGCAGGGTAAATCCAGACAGCTAGCTAGACTATCTGTCCAATCTGAGTTTTCTGTTGCACGACTAAAACAACCTTTGAACGTACACATGTTCCACCAAAACAAGTTCCTTCCCGAGGCTATTTTGCAGAGGCACCGTTTAGCTCCTCCCGAGACGATTGTGATTGGTTTAAAGAAATGCCAATAAACCAGAGCACGTTTTTCTCCCATCCCGGAATGCTGTGTGGACTAGCCAGACCTTCCTCCGCAGTGCTGTGAAGGAAGGTCTGGCAAAGCGAGACTAGAGAGTCTAAACTGGAGGACACAATCGTTACTTGCACTATGCAGTTTTATTCATCCACCACAAAAGAGGAATGGTTTCCAGTCAGCTGAAAGACAGGAGACGATGATATGACTGTGGAATAGTCTGTGAATTTATTGTCCCTAAAGTGGCCGTGCTAAGGAGCCAACTAACTATAGGCCTAACAGTTAGCAGTCTGGCTATAGCTTAAAGAGCTTTTTTCCCCTTAGTTGATATAGTGAGCAGCGTAGTAAAGGGGAAATAGAAATTACCCCTCAGAGCTATTGTGACTGATAAGCACTAGTAGGTTCCTGGTTTGTCTCTTAATCATTAGCTTTTGCTAGCTGCATTTCCTGAGGACACACACTGATAAACTTCTCTGTGCATATTTCTGGTGGCGACCGTGGCTCCAACACAAAACCACCTGCAGATTCACCTCATTCTTTAACCCTCCTGTTCTCCTCGGGTCGAATTTGACCCATTTTCAATAAGTTTCTTTATCACAAATGTGGGTTTCTTTCAAACAAATACTCATAACCATGCAACACTCTTCACGAGTAGAATAAATGATCGGTTGACTACTTTCATTGAATTTGGGTGTTTTATTAAATTTTATAGCATTTGAAAAAAGAACGTTGAATAAAAGCATCAAAAAAGTCATAAAAAAAGTTTCAGTGAGGGTGCTCTGAAATTTTGAGTTTCCCTTGACACAAGTAGGCTAACGTTACACACACTCGCGCAGATGCCCACCCGCCTCCGCCGCGGTTTACTAAACGAGCGAACGAGAGAGATTGATTTAAAGTTGCCGATACAACAGCTCCATAGAGCTCTGATTAGCCCACCAAACATATTCCAAATACCAGCCAACATGCTGGGTTCAAACCATCATTACTGCAGCTCTCATACAGTGGCTCAGAAGAGTAAGGCCGGTTACACACTGCCTGCGTGGCGTGAGCGTGGCGTGAGCGTGGCGTTTCTGTTGCGTATCAGCTGCAAGGATTTTTCTATGTCTTTACACACCAGAAAGGTGGCGCTGCTGCTGCTAGCCTTGTCTGGACACATGTATGTTTCCCATTGATAAAATGAAATACCATGTTAAACATAAATATATACTGATTTGATTACAGCAAAGACAACATTGGCAGTATTGACGGCAAAATAGGCTCCAGAATATTTCGCTCTGTACTGACAGGTGCAATATTAGAAAATCAATTTATTTTTTTTATTACATTTATATCTGCATTTATATCAAAACCTAGAGACTTTCAAACATCAACATGTCATTTATTAATATGTATTCGTGTCTAAATACACATCTTTTCCTATTCTATTTTGCCTGGAAACGCTTCCAACATGCTTGAATGTTGCGTGAAAAATAGGCGTCGGTTGGACATCTAGCAGGCACGCGTTTTCGGCGCCTCACGCCGGCAGCGTGTAAGCTCTAACCTGTTAACATGGGAGCCGAAATATAAAGGGACACGCCACGCGGCTGACACGCTCTGCGCGACGCATCCAGTGTGTAACCGGCCTAATGCAGCAGGCCAAATACACCACACACAGCCAAGCACACACATAAACACACACGCGCATGTATCCTAACACAGTTTTCACACTTGCAGATATGGTCAAAATAATGCAGTCATATTTGTTGTGACTTAATATATCTAAATAAAAATAAAAATAAACCGATGTCTAGAGCGCTGTATAACTTTACATTCAGTGGCCCATTTATTCACATTTCTGTAAAAGCCATGTTCACTGTAATGTTCTTCTACGAGACAGAGATAAGAGTAAAGTTCTTGCATGGACCCCTATCAGCTGACTCCCCCACTGTGGCCTGGCTGTGCGATCCCCTGGTCTGATGTCATGTACAGCAGGGTGACGTTAAGTATCTTCAGCAGCAATCACGGCCGCGGTCAGCTCATCTTCCTCCGGCTGCTTTTCTTCGTCCCGCTTGGTGACAGGTTCACCATATCTCTCAGTCTCATTTACAGGTTGTGATAAAGTCTCCACACCTTGACGTTGTGGGAGTAAAAAACTATCCATTGCTAGCGTTAGACTCACTTCTCTAATCCTAACGGCTCCAAATATTGAGCTCTTCTTCTTCTGTGTGAATACGTTACTGCGGAAGTAAGGTCAAAAGTTCAATGTGTGCTGCACCCTTTGACCGAATACGATCACCTGTGTTTTTTAGCCTAAAAATAATCGGTTTGTTTTATTAATGTATTTATTCATCTTTCAAATATAAATTGTAGCCTACTATTTACACATTAACGATTTTTTATTTATTT
Organism: Perca flavescens; assembly: GCF_004354835.1. NCBI lineage: Eukaryota > Metazoa > Chordata > Actinopteri > Perciformes > Percidae > Perca > Perca flavescens. Next base: position 5,377,796 of record NC_041337.1, read on the forward strand.
ATAAATCAACCACAGCAATTTCTTGGGGGTGCTAAGGGGGTGCTATGGCAAACCTAGGGGTAGCTACAGCACGTCGGAAAAAGCTTCAAAAACGTCGGAAAAAGGGACAAATGAATAAAAGAAAAAGCTGCATGGTCAACGGGAAGACAACACAAGGGTTAAAAGCATGCTCTCACTAATAAGGAGCATATTCTAGACGGCTTGCATAGATTCTAAAACTCAGAATAAAACACCATAAGAAATAAATAGTTCTTATATAGGTAAGAAAATGACAATGTAGAAGAAGAAGAAAAAAAATAAAAGCAAAAGGAAAAACACCTTTGCCTTGGTCTGACCTGGACAACTTGTTACATTCATTACAAAATCCAGTTATTTCCCTATTTCTTTCTTTCTCCTCAAAGAAACAGTGGAACAAGACGCAGACCAAAACTCATTAAACCGTCCTCTGTCTTACGGTTAATTCCAGCTGACTCCAGAGATGATCATCAGACACCGGCTTCATCCTGATCCGGAGAAATCTCTCCTTGTTTCCTTCAGAAAGACAGAAAGGACACGATTCTGACTCTTAGGCTACGTTCAGACTGCAGGCCAAAGTGGCCCAAATCACAAGTAGTGTGAACACTCAAATCTAGCCCAGATCGGATTTTTTCAGATCAGATTCAGGCCACTTCCACATGTGGTCCTGAATCCGACCCAGATCTGATTTTTTTCAATGCGACCGCAGTGTGAACAGCCAAGGCGGATTTGATGTGACTTTTACCTCAAAAACCCTCGCTGCGCCCACTCTCCCCGCCGGGAGGGGCGGGGCGGGGCCCCCTGCTTCCAGTGCGGCTGTTAACCATGGCGGACTGTCCTCATTGTTACCCAACCGCGCGTCGCATCGCCAGGGCGGGGATCGGCTCACGTAAAAAGGTGATGTCGGCAACCCCCCCCCCGCCTGTAAACACGGACCAAGGAGTTTAACGCGCTCGCAGGTCGAGGTCGCCCCGTGGTGCAATGAAAGTGAAAGCCGGCGTGCGCCGGCTGTGGAATCCCGGTCCCTCCGGGTCGGCCGCACCACCGGCCCGAGTCGCCGCACCGCCGGGGAGGTGGAGCGTGTGCGAGGGCGAAGCCAGAGTGGTGGAGGCCCGTAGCGGTCCTGACGTGCAAATTGGCTGCTTCAGTCTTCTCCTCTTCAGCACCTGCGCATTGATGTTATGGCTGCCATTAAACAAACATTTTAATACAAAATAAAAAAATGCTGACTTCCTCCATAACCCCCCCTAACTCTGATGTCATCGTTATTGTTCTTTTGCGCATGCAGGTCATTTCAAAACCGCAAACAGTTCACACTGGAATCTGATATAGGCCACATTTTAAAAGTTCATGTGAACAGCCAAACAAAAAATCGGATCTGAGCAAAAAATCTGAATCAGGCATTAAGACTTGTGTGAACGTAGCCTAAAAGTAAATCTAAAGCTCATTTCCCCTCTCTCTATTCACTGTGTTTGTGTGTGTGTGTGCGTGCGTGCTTAGGTGCCTGTGTGTGTGTGCATTAAAACAGCCATGCCTTCCATCCACAGTATATTAGTGTGCGTGTGTGCGTGCGTGTGTGTGTGCGTTAAAATGTCCATGCCTTCTATACTAATGTGCGTGCCTGCTTGCGTACCTGCATGTGTGTGTGTGTGCATGTGTGTGTGTGTGTGTTTGTGTGTGTATGTGTTTGTGTGTGTGTGCATTAAAACAGCCATGCCTTCCATCCACAGTATATTAGTGTGCGTGCGTGCGTGTGTGCGTGCGTGCGTGCGTGCGTGCGTGTGTGTGTGTGTGTGTGTGTGTCAGTGGGTGTCTAACAGTGTGTGCTGTGTTGACAGTGAGTGTCAGCAGGGAGCTGTCAGAGATCACTGCTCACCTGTCAATCACTGTTTGAACAGCCAAGGGGATGTACTGCATTAACACACACACACACACACACACACACACACACACACACACACACACACACACACACACACACACACACACACACACACACTTAGGTATGCACGCACAAATGAACCGTCTATAATACTCTAGTTCAAATTCAAACCCCAAACACCCCACCACTGGCTAGAGACTGCTGTGATAATTACAGCCACCGTACTACAGCGTTGGACAAAATACACGACATACTAATGATTTAATCATTCCAAAGAATTTCTAATAAGGGAAGAAGTTCCACTCGCTCGTTACTTCCGGCTTCTGAACTGGTTGCAGTTCCACTCTTGATCCATACAGGGGGCGCTCACAGGCCAGTGCAGAATGAATGGGACTCTACACTCAAAAAAATTATTCATTGGATGAACATGATTTTATCATGCCACCTATATTCCATCTAAACAAACCATGTTAAATCAACTAACCGTCATCATGTGTTTTGAACACAGCATACATGTGTTGGTTAAACATAATATTAGTATTTGCATTCAACAAATTTACATCTTGTTGAATGTATATGTTTGTTCTTAGTTAATTTAGTTAAATCAATTTGAGTGTATTCTACACTGGTCAAATACTTCAGTAGAACAAAATTCCACCTTGACAAATCAACTCATATAAGCTTTGTCAGTTATAGTAATGTCAGTGTTGTTGAATGAACTGATGTCAATCTTGCTGGTTAAATTAGTGTTGTTTTCATTCTTAAGACAAGAATGTATTGTATATGACCAAACATGCATACAAAATGACAACATGCAAATCCATTTTACATTTTTATTTATACAACATTGAGCTTTATAAAACATTTTGCCTGCATTACACACGTAGCAAATTTTAGCAATTAGCTACTTAACAATTTACCAGATAACATAACAAGATCTTCTGATATAAGTATCGGAATAGTGCCTTAAATGCTGGTATCGGCAAATACTGGAGTTGATGCACCGATCCATACATAATTTAGCCAAGAAAGAAAATCTACTTTAAAATAGTTTAATTTTTCTTCTTCTGTTACACTCACTGTCAAACTAGATAAAAAAAAAAAGTTCTATGGCATTGTTTGTGTATGATCACAAAAAGTTTAACCTGAGCCTCATGCAACAATGATAGCAATACTATCACATCCAGTACAAGGATAGTACAGCTGTTAAAACATAATAAAATGTAACACACACTGGTATGGGATCAGTACTTGGTATTGGCTGATACACAAGTTTGGGTATCTGAATCGGCAAGGAACATTTTTTTATCAGAACATTTCTAAACTTAACAGCTTCTTCTGGAAAAGTACAAACACATTTTTTGCATCAGTAGAAATATCTTAAACCTAACCTAAACTCCATGAGCTTGTTTTTTGGGAATTGTGCTTTGGACGACAAGCTCTGCCCATCCAGATTCCTGAGAATGTTCTGCATCACTTCAAAAGTGCATTTGACGTCTGGTGTGTAGCTTCACGTTTTTACAGTCTGCGTCCATTTGAGCAAACTAAAAGTCCTTGTGAAAACTAGGAAGAAAAAACAAAAAAACAATCCGCATAGTAGTAGAGGTCTGCCGGGTAACTCAGGTTCAGAAAGGATAAAAGGTCCAAACTAGAAAATGCATTTCCTGCAGAAAATGCGTGGGAATGCTGAATAGCTGAATTGCTAAAGCTAAACTGGATGAATAGCTCAAATCCGTAAGAAGAAGTTGAAGTAGTGAAAATAGTTGAAAAAGTCGTTAAAAAGTTCAACGTTGACGCTAAACTGAATTGTTGGCTATAAAAGTTGAAAAATGACAAAATATGTAGAACATTGTGAGGTCTTTAGCTGAAGCTGAAGAATAGTTGAAAAAGTGGAAATTGGTTCAATAAATATGAATTTCATTGAAAAGTTGAAGAACACCACTAATAAAATATAATATAATATATAATAATAAAATCATTTCTTGAAATACATTTGTAGAAAAGCGGTAAGCTAAACTGTAATACTGTCAAAAGTGGAAGTTTCAATAAATTGACTAAAAAGACTTATTATCAGCCATATCCATTGCATAGAACAAACAAGAGAGAAAGAGAGGGATAGAGAGGAAAGGAGAGAGAGAGGGAAAGAAAGATAGAGAAATAGAGAGAGGGGGAGGGAGGGAGGGAGAGAGGGAGAGAGGAGGGATGGAGAGAGAAGGAGAGAGAGAGGAAGAGAGAGAGGGGGAGAGAGAGAGGGGGATGAGAGAGAGAGAGAGGGAAAGACAAAGAGAGAGAAAGAGAAGGAGAGAGAGGGAGAGACAAAGAGAGAGAAAGAGGAGAGAGAGAGAGGGAAAGAGAGAGAGGGATAGAGAGAGAAAGAGAGAGAAAGAGGATAGGGAGGGAGAGAGAGAGGCAAAGGGAAAGAAAGAGACAGAGCAAGAGAGGGAAAGAGAGTGATAGAGAGAGAGAAAGGAAGAGAGGGGGAGGTAGAGACAGGGAGGGAGGAGGGATGGAGAGAGTGAAAGAAAAAGAGAGAGAGGGATAGAGAGAGAAAGAGAGAGACGGATAGAGAGGGAGAGAGAGGCAGATGGAAAAAGAGAGATAGAGAGGGGGAGCGAGAGAAGACAGACAGACAGACCAGAACAAGAGAATAGAAGAGAGACGGCAGACTAAAGTTCATATTCCTGCCTGTAGTATCTGGGTGTGTATCTGTTGTCATGGTAACGACTGGCCAGTGAATGTTTGTAGTAGTTGAAGTAGTGAGAGTAGTAGAAAAAGTGGAAATCTTTTTAAGAAGTATGAATTTCATTAAAAAGCTAAAAGTTGACGCTAAACTGAACTGTTGGCTTCAAAAGTTGAAAAATGACAAATTATGTAGATTATTGTGAGGTCTGAGAGGGAGAGACAAAGAGAGAAAGAGAAGGAAAGAGAGAGAGGGGGGATAGAGAGAGAGAGAGAGAGAGAGAGATGGAAAGAGAGAGAAAGAGAGAGAGGGAGAGAGAGAGGGAAAGAAAGAGATGGAGAGAGAAAGGAAGAGAGGGGGTAAGAGAGGGAGGGAGGAGGAGGGATGAAGAGAGAAGGAGAGAGAGACAGAGACAGGGAGAGAGAAAGAGAGAGAGAGAGGCAGAGATAAAGAAAAGAGAGAGAGAGAGAGAGAGAGAGAGAGGGAAAGAGAGAGATGGAGGGAGGGAGGGAGAGAGACAGAGAGGGAGGGAAGGAGATAGAGAGGGAGTGAGGGAGACAGAAAAGAAAAAGAAGGAGGGAGGGAGGGATACAGACATAAGGAGACAGACAGACAGACAGAAGTGGAACGCAAATGATATAGCCTGATGATCATAGTTAGTCACACACTGTGTGTGTGTGTGTGTGTGTGACTTTGTCTGTCTTTGAGTGTGGGTCTGTGTGTGTGTGTGTGTGTGTGTGTGTGTGTGATTGTGTTTGCAAAATAAAACATGAATAGCTAAAGCTGAACTGGATGAATAGCTTAAATCCATAAGAATAAGTTGAAGAAGTCAATTGCCATCCTGGCCAAGGACACATTGGCTAATGCGCCACAGTGGGATTTGAACCCAGTCCGTCCACACCACAGCTACGCACCATGACCACTGTGCTATAGTCAGGACAGGTAAACAATGTTCCTTGAGTACTTATAAAGCCTCCCTTTGATGTCTGTGTGTGTATATGTGTTTGCGTGTGTGCTTGCGTGTGTGCATGTGTGTGTTTGCAGAATAAAACATGAATAGCTGAATTGCTAAAGCTAAACTGGATGAATAGCTTAAAACCGTAAAAATAAGTTGAAGTAGTGAGAGTATAAGTTGAAGTAGTGAGAGTAGTTGAAATAGTCAAATAACACCTTTGCCAGGAACATGACAGATGTGCCACAGTGGGACTTGAACCTGGACCCCCCACACCCTAGCCATGTGCCATAACCACTGCGCTATCTTCAGAACAGACAAACAATGTTCCTTCAGCACTTATAAAGCCTCTCTTTGATCATTAATCCCCACACCTGATTAGTGAGAGACAGTGTGGGAGAACTCTTCTAACAAGACTTAATAAATCCACAACAGTACATGCTATTGAAACAGCAACTTGACCGTTAGAGACACACGGCCTTTGTGAACATATCGGTCTAAAATTTATATGGATAAACATAAAAATGTGGGCATATCAGTGATTTAAAAAAGTGGTTCGTTCTGCTCTTCGCTGGAAAAGATGGACCTCTTTTATCATTGGAGCGGATGGAGGCAAATTTGTTATTCTCATCATTTGGAAGCTCGCTGAGCCAAAAGTATGAGACGTATCACATAACTGAGCATATTTTTCAAAACTAGACAAAAATACCTACGTTTTGATGTATAAATTGTGTATGACAAGTAGATATTGTGGGCGTGAGAGCAGTTTTTGGAGAAGAGACAAAGATTATTTTTTTGAAGCTTCACCCTCTGAGCGATGACATCACCACTCTAAGCAGCGCAATACACACTATGTTTAATCGATAAACTTTCCTGAAATAATCACTAAAATTAAACAGCTTTTTCACAAAAACTGTAAAATATATCAACCTGAAAAGCAGACCCCGGATAGCTGAATATTTTGTGAATATTTTAAAGTTTGAATCACGTCTGTAGGTGGAAGAATGTAGGAGGAGATACATTTTAAAGCAGAAGAAGATTTTAAGGAGTTGAAGCCTGCTCTCATTGACTTTAATGTTAAAAAAAAAGTTATAAAACGCTTAAAATTTTAAAAAGTATAAATAGTAGAAAGAAAGTTGAAGAAGTCCCATCATTAGCTGAAAGAGCTGAACATTTGAAAAGTTGAATGGTTTAAATAGGTGAAAGTATGCAGAAGTTACGCAGAGCCAAAAAACGTACGGAATAATAAAAAGAAAAATAAAGAACAGGATAACAATAGTTGGAATGCTGTTGAACAGCATTCCCACTAATAAGAAAGCACAGGTGTCCCCAATGTTTCCTAACTCCCCAAGGACCTTCACACCTTTGATCAGGACACCGATGCTGGGTTATCTTCAGGCTCCGCGCCCTCCTTCAGTATGACATACACCCATCATTTTGCTCCATGAAAGCACTGGCCTTGAGGTCTGTGTTCTGTGGGATGTAATACAGTGGGGGAAATAAGTATTTGACCCCTTGCTGATTTTGCAGGTTTGCCCACTTACAAAGAATGCAAAAATCTACAATTTTAATCATATGTACATTCTAACAGTGAAAGACAGAATCCCAAAGAAAATTCCAGAAAATCACATCATATGAATTTATTAAAATTGATAACCATCTGATGAGGAAAAACAAGTATTTGACCCCCTGGACAAACAGCAAGTATTCTGGCTCCTACAAGCCAGTTAGTCTTTCTTTAAGACACAGCCCCAATCCGAACCAATTATCTACATCAAATACACCTGCCTCACCTCATTACCTGTATAAAAGACACCTGTCAACACCCAAACAACCAGCATCCAACATCACCACCATGGGCAAGACCAAAGAGCTTTCTACGGACATCAGGGACAAGATTGTTGATCTGCACAAGGCTGGCATGGGCTAGAATCGGAAAGCAACTTGGAGAGAAAACTTGGAGAGAAAAGATCAACTGTCGGTGCAGTTATCAGGAAATGGAAGAAGCACCACACCACTGCCAACCTCCCTCGGTCTGGGCCTCCACACAAGATCTTGCCTCGTGGGGTGTCCCTGATCATGCGAACGGTGAGGAATCATCCCAAAACCACAAGGGGGGAACTGATGAATCAACTGAAGGCAGCTGGGACCACAGTTACAAAAGAAACGGTTGGTAACACACTACGCCGTCATGGATTGAAATCCTGCAGCACACGCAAGGTCCCCCTGCTCAAGAAGAAACATGTACAGGCCCGCATGAAGTTCGCCATTCACCACCTGGACAACTCAGAAGAGGCCTGGAAGAAGGTGATGTGGTCAGATGAGACCAAAATAGAACTTTCTGGCCTCAACTCAACTCGTCGTGTTTGGAGGGCAAAGAACACCGAGTACAACCCAAAGAACACCATCCCCACCGTCAAGCATGGTGGTGGCAACATCATGCTTTGGGGGTGCTTTTCAGCCAAGGGAACGGGACAACTCCATCGTATTGAGGGGAGGATGGACGGGGCCATGTATCGTGGAATTCTGGACCGACATCTCCTTCCCTCAGTGAGAGAGCTGAAGATGGGTCGAGGATGGGTGTTTCAGCACGACAACGACCCTAAGCACACCGCCAAAGCAACAAAAGAGTGGCTGAAGAAGAAGCACATCAAGGTTCTGGAGTGGCCTAGCCAGTCTCCAGACCTGAATCGATTGAAAATCTTTGGAGGAGCTTAAAATTGAGTTGCCAGGCGACAACCTCGGAACCTGAATGATTTGGAGGCTGTCTGCAGGGAGGAGTGGGCCAACATCCCTGCCGAAATGTGCACAAACCTTGTCACCAACTATAAAAACCGTTTGACATCTGTGCTGGCCAATAATGGCTTTTCTACAAAATATTAACATGCTGTTTGTCCAGGGGGTCAAATACTTGTTTTTCCTCATCAGATGGTTATCAATTTTAATAAATTCATATGATGTGATTTTCTGGAATTTTCTTTGGGATTCTGTCTTTCACTGTTAGAATGTACATATGATTAAAATTGTAGATTTTTGCATTCTTTGTAAGTGGGCAAACCTGCAAAATCAGCAAGGGGTCAAATACTTATTTCCCCCACTGTAGGTAAAATGTTTTATGTTTGCTTGAAGCTATGACGTCATTTCAGCTCATAGATTAAAATGGTCAGTCCAAACTTACATACAAACTAATAAAACACTTACGAATATTATAATTAATTTATACCAAGTCTGTTCTGACCCCCCCACAAATTCCTTTTACACACTGCACCTTAAATACCTCAACTTTATCACCATTAATTTCTCCTCTGAATTTATCATACCAGGTAGGGATGTAACAATACACTCGAACGAATTGACGATTTAAAGTTTACGATATGATTTCCTCACTATTTTTTTAACAGAATGAAATGACTGAAAAACATTACTTTTATATAAATTGTGCAAAACAAAGAGATGTGTCCTCTTACCAAAAGTGCAACTGAAATAGTATTTTATCTTAAAAAAAAAAAAAAAATTAAAGAAAGGCCTGTTTTTTTTTGCTGAGGCCATATGATTACATTTACATGATTTAAAATTAACTTATAACAATTTCTCACCACTCATTTGCTTTTTTAACGACAAAAAGAAGAAACAGAAGGATATTTCATAATAATATTGAACGCAACACAAGTTTACGGAGCAGGACCCAAATGCAACACAAAGTCCCTTATCCAACTATGGCTATGGTGTCTCAAAGCGCAGCAATCTCTTCTGTCTCTTTAGGCCCAGACTTTTAAACGTCCCGGTGTTGGAATCCTTTCCAGTGAAATACAGCCACAGGAAAGACCATTTAGCTGCCAGCATTTAACTGTGTTTAAGCAAGCTAAGGTTACTTGCTGTATGTTAAGTAATGTTAAGAGTCAAGCCCTAGGCGGTTGCATCGTGTGTGAGATAGATTGATTCTTTTTTTTTTCTATCTCAACAGGTTGTAATCTTAACACATTTAAATTGATTTTTAACTGATTCATGATGAATCGTCCTTACAAGCAAGTAAATATGTGCTCTTTCCAACTGGTTAACAGCTTCTTTGCTAAACATACGTAACTCACCATATAATCCTTGACAATTTTCTCGTGGTCTTCGTTCAAGTAGAATCACAAGGACTTGAGGACACGTGCTCGTCTCGTATGAATTGTGTCATCCTGAGGGGGGAAAAAGGAAACTCCTTTAGGCAATATCCTTCATCTTCACGCAGAATGAAAGTGATTTCAGTTTGCAAAAATAATTAAACACTGCATTTCAGCTAAATCACTAATCCTCTAATGTTGGTGTGTGTACATATGGCACCAGATAAACAAACAATGTGATAAAAAATATTAACTTACCAATGTATTTTGTGTACGTCTCAGAGCATGGGGACAGAACTTGTTCTAAATTACTTGCCTGTAGAAATAAAAGGTGAATGAATTTTTGGTTACAAAATATAAACACTTAAATGTTGAAAACATAAGCAATATTTATGTTTCAAATAGGCATTTCAGTATCTGTAGTTACACATAACAGACGTTACTCAAGCGTAATCTTTGCTCTCAAAGTACAACACTCACTTAACATATAAAAACAGAAATGACGGTAAAAAAGAATACTGTTAAGTGTACAGTATAACAATACAATTTGAAACAAAATAGAGGGAAGGAATAGTGCAATATCAGTCAGTATAGTCTGAGATTAAGAAAAAAGCTAATTATATTAACCCAAATAGAGATAATGAAATCAATAATTTCAAGAATGGCCAAATGAATTCCATGACTGACCAGTGAAAACGTAATACCAAGGAAACAATCATACTTATGATCTAATCTTAGGTTAGAGGCAGACAAATCACATGTAATTAATTTTGAAGCTACAGATTTATCTTTAACTTGCTTCTGTTGTTAGCTACCTTGCCAGAGTTGCTGCGACAGACCTGTTGCCCTCCAGTTTAAATTGTACAGTATTTAGCCAGACCCCTAACCGAAAGTCACACACACACACACACACACACACACACACACACACACACTGCTAGAGTAGCATGGTAGTCGTCACACTCTGTTGTAAAAAAAAACAAACATAAAAAGTTACAATTAAAAACGAGTCCGCAAACGTATTAGCTACAGCCTTGCGCTATAGCTTGAGCTTATCATGGCATTAAAAGATATGGTCACTTAAGCCTAGCTAACGTTAACCGCTCAAAACCATGTTCAAAATACATTTGACTGTGGCTACAACTAGTTGCTGGCACTCTTCCTGCCCCGCACACAAACTTGGTTGTACGTTTTATTTTTTTATCGCCATTTCTTTTTACATGCAGCCAAAAAACTATTACGAGAAATAATGTACCCGGGGTGTAAATTATTGAAACCTAGTAAGGCGCAGTTGAGCTAACGTCAACTACCTAACGTTAGCTAGCTAACTGAGAAAGAGTGACACACATTATATTGTAACGTTAGGCCTAGAGAAAACAACTGCACTGAGAAACGTCTCACAAGGGCCAATGACTATTATTACTCACCAAGTTAAATTAAATAAATTCATGTTTAAATATAGTGTATGTATTACTTACACTTGGATGGAGGATGGGAAACAACGGAGCTGTAGCTGGTCATTCTGTGTCCGTTAAAGCTGTGTCCTGTCCAACGTCAGCGTCATGTCCCAGCTTCCCATTCATTTCATTCATGTAGCATCGCGGGAAACAGGGCGTCGAGTCGCCCGCTCATTCTCATGTAGTTGAATCAGTTGAATCCAACCAACGTTGTGCAAATGAGTAGTGGCCGGCTCAGCTTGCCGCCTCTCAAAATCTGACGAAAATCTTTCAAACTGACCTTTGTCGATCTGAAATGAAGACAGATTCAGCAACTGTATGGCCTATTTCTCGCTTAAAATGTTTTCAGAAAAACGTTTCGGTGGACTATTTTCGTAAAATACGAGATTGTATACTCCGATCGAGCCGCCATTAAGGTTCTTTTCAAATTCGGGAGTAGCCAGATCCACGTGATGCGTTCGTCCAATCAGCTGCCGGTCAAGCTGACAGTATAAGCGGCCGTTGTTTCGATTAATCCACTTCTCATTGCATTGATCTGTATGATAAAAATTCATCTGAATTTTCTTTTAATCACGTTTTACAGACAAGAATGAATCATTTAATGAAGATAATGAAGAACACCATTCATTCATGTAATTCAAGCAAACTCCTAATTTGTTAATCAAACACATGCCCAAGTTTGTTTTTTGAGTGTATGGAGCTATACCCCTCAAAATCCACTTTTCTCAGGATATCATTTTTTGTCTAGTAATTTGAATGTTGCATTCGAAAGGGGAGGCTAAGAAAAGACACACTGCTGGGTGTTAGATTTTTTTTTAAAGTGGCTTTTTTGTTCTAAAAAGTCTTTTAAAATGTCAGTGACGTCATACAGATATAAGGCCAGAGATACTGCTTTATGGCGAGCTTTGAGTCGCTTCCTTTGTTCTCTCGAGGCATCGACAACACAGCTGACAGGTTAGGCTCTCCCTGTTAATACACATGCTAGAAAGAGGTTTGCTAATGTTTTAAAGACCACGCCGAAATATTCACTCTATTCTGGTTCTGCTTCGGATGCCATCAAGCGGGATCTCTGGTTGTAATCAGTCCTTCACTGACCAATCAGCATTCATTAGCAGAATGCTAGCGTGTTATGGGACTCACCCTTTAAGAAATCAAAAGGACATAAGTACTCGTTCATTCAACTTTCGACCTATAATCCATGTTGCAACTTGCAAAAACTACAATCAAATCTGAGGTTTCTCAACGACAATCAGGCAAAAGAGACAAATGTAGCCGTCTAGCTCCATAGAGTCCCATTCAGTTTGCACTGGACCACGATCACCCCCAGTGGAACTCTGGTGGAACTGCAACCAAATTCGTTACAATGGGGCTGGATAGGGAGTGGAATGGCTTTCCGTAGACCGGCTATGGTCATTCTTAGAGATGTTCCATTAATGGAGCTTAAAGGCATATTTTGGATATTTTGAAGTGGGGTTGTATGAGGTCAGTGTGATAGCTACAGTGACTATGGAGAAGTAGCTCATACAACCACACTTTAAAACATCTGAACTATCTCTTTAAAGTTTAAAGTTTGCCATGTGGCTAGTAGAAAGATCATTGGGTTTCATCCTTCGGGAGTAAGAATGTGCTCAAAAGATCGACTGACAATGTTGAGATATATGGTCCCTTTTTTGGCCCAATGGTGGGGCTATAGGCAGCAAACGTTTTACTCTTCATCCTCTCGGAGCCATAAATATACACACAACATTAAAACCTTCAGATACCTTTTTATGAACCAAAGAATTGGATCGACAGATGGGTCACCTGAAAATGTCCTGTGCGGGGAACAATAAAAAGATGTCTTATTATTAATGTCGTATATCTTCCGGCCCCATGCCAACCCCCTGTGCCTCCTCCTCCTCAGAGTTTTGTCTCTCCTATCAAGCGGCTGGTGTGGTCCAAATCGAGTCGCAGGCCGGTGGATCGAGGCAGCGTTTACCGGCGCCCGCTGCACACCGTCCCTCTCTACCCCCCCGACTACCTCATCCACCCGGAGAGACTCATCTTCGACTACGTAGAGAAGGAGGTCAAGGTAGAACCTGAAATACACAATAATGCAACCAAATATACTAAACCAGGGGCCTTCAACGTTATTTAAGCCGAGGACCCCTTATCTGAAAGAGAGACGGAGCAGGGACCCCCTAGTACATATATTTCTGAAATTAAGTGGCATTTTAAACTGGGCCTACAATAAGGTAACCTTTTTAGTGCGTAAAAAAAAAAACAATAATTGTTGGCATGATTTTAAAAAAATTCAGTTTTAATGTTACACGTGGCACAGGGAATCCTTAGGATGAACTGTATGTGTGGATTGCTACCTTAGTGACCACGTCACCTAAAGGGCCAGCAAACATCAATGTCTTTTCACAAAGTAGGCTCGTTTATATTTGCTAATTATCAGTCCCTCCAGAAAAACGCGATTATGCGATTGCATAATTCAATGCATAATCAGCCGAAGTCCGCATATTTATGCGGGGGCCGCATTTTTTCAAATACGCTGCACTTTCGCCGCATGGCTTGCCGATATAATAATATGCGGGGCTTGCATGATTTCATAATCCCCGCATTTTCGTTGCCAAAAAGTCAAATATATCTTAGCAGAAAGTTGAAAAATGTTGCGTTTACTTCTCACAAGAGCAGCCATTTTCCCCTGTTGCCATGGGAACGTTATGAAGTGACGTTATGAAGTGAAGTTATGAAGTGACGTAATTACGCGACGTGAACATCATCGAAAAGCAGGGTGTTGGGGGGGGAACACTTTTTTTAAAATCTTTTATCAAACTGCAGTTTTTGCAAGTTCCCGCAATTTCATCGCATAAAATTGCATAAATATCCTGCATATTCCATCGCATTTTTTAAGAAAACGTGCCGCATAATCAAGGATTTTTGCCCGCAACAATCACAAAAAAACTCTGGAAGGACTGAATAATATTCTGGATTCATGTAAAGACATTCTGGTTACACTTTACTTGAAGGTATCTACATAAGAGTGACATGACACTGTCATGAACGTGTCATAACCATTATAAACAAGTCATAAATGTTTACGACAGTGACATGACAATGTCATTTGGTTTTTGTCATGACAAGTTATGGTTATGGTTATGGTTAGGGTTAGGGATCATGTGTCATGACAGTGTCTCTTTTGTAGATACCTTCAAGTAAAGTGTTACCGACATTTATTTCTCTTTTTCTTACAATTTCTTTATTGATTTTTTTTTACTTATAGGTAGCACATTACAACTTGTATTTAACAACTCCCCCTCCCCCCCCAACCCACAACAGTTTCCCACTGTTTTTCTCTCAACATCTGTTACACTATAAGAGCTAGAAAAACAAAAAGCAAACGATATGACAGTATCACTTGTACAGAACAATGGCACCTCCAGCAAAGCCAATAATACGCATAAATACGAGAAGAAAAAAAAAAGAATTGCCCTTTTGCTATCCCCCTCCAAGACAGTCCTTTACCCTTCTTGGGGTTTTTACCACTTAGACAGTTCGAATTTTGAGAAAAAAATGTAACTCTGAGGGGTCCCGGACCCCCTGTTGAAGATCTCTGTACAAAAGTCACCAGTGACCTGATGACAGCAGTTGTTTGACCTTTCACCTCTCCCCCCAGTTCCTCGGTCACCTGACCTGGGTGTCGGTTTCCCTGAACCCCTCCAGCCGAGACGAGCTGCTGCAGCTGCTGGACACAGCCAGGGTTAGTGATCAATAACTAGCATTCACATCACACGTCATTTGTAATAAGCATTCACTGTAACTAATAACGCTGAGGTTAGACACCTTTTTCTATTAGATATTTATTATTTAGGCTATTATTTTTAGTGTAGAATGCTGCTCCCTTTTTTTCGCACATGTTGCGAGCAGCCTCATTCAAAAATGTCTTTTTACGGCTAGTAAACATTTAAACTAACATTTTGATATGCCTGAAATGTAGCGGAGTAAAAGTAGAAAGTGGCATGAAAAAAAAAGTCTTAAGTAAAGTAAAAGTACCTCAACATTTAAGTACAGTTCTTGAGTAGATGTACTTAACATTCCTTTTGTCCTCGGGTCTAATTTGACCCATTTTCAAAAGGTTTCTACATCAGAAATGTGTGTTTCTTTCAACCAAATTGTAGAAAATAGAAAATAACGTGGATGCTTCCATACAACGCTGTTCACAAGTAAAATAAATGATCAGTTCACCACTTTCATAGAATTTGGCTGTAAAAGTTTTTAGCATTTGAAAAATAAATGACAAAAGAACATTGAAAAAAGTGTCAAAGATTCCAGAAAAAGCTCCAGAAAAAGCTCCAGAAACGCAGCGAAAAACATAAATAAAGTGGCGAAAAAAACATCGTAAAAAGTGACAATAAACTTGGAAAAAAAAAACGCAAAAAAGGCTGGGAAAAGTGACAAATGTCGAAAAAAAGAACTACTAAAATTTTGACCCAGAAAAACCAAAAGGTTGCATGGTCGACAGGAAGACAACACAAGGGTTAATTACATTCTATAACTGCTAACCAATAATCCCTCATGTTGAATCGGTCAGCAGCAGTTGAAGGTGCTGCCGTTGAAGACCAGCGTGGATCAGGACTGCATTCTGAGTCTGTCCGCTCGCTGTCTGCTGCTGACGTGGCGAGACAACGAGAAGCTGCTGGTGAGGATTCCCACACACGAGATCGCTGCTGCCTCCTACCTGAGAGACGACGCGCTGCACCTGCTGGTCCTCAAGACAGGTGAGGACCGGGCCCCCCAGGAAGCGTGCTGGGCTTTAAAGTGCTCATGTAAGGCTCATTTTCAGGTTCATAATTGTATCTAGAGGTTATATCAGAATAGGTTTACATGGTTTCATTTTCAAAAAAACACCATATTTTGGTTGTAGGCAAGGCAAGGCAAGGCAATTTTATTTATATAGCTAGGCAACTCAAAGTGCTTTACACAAAACATCAAACATTAAAAAGCAAAGAGCAAAATAGAGATTAAAAATAAAAATGTTAACGAATACAAATTGAATACCATATAAGATACAGAAATAAAATGCACTGTTCAGTTTAACAATTTAACGAAAAGCATCATCAAAAAGAAAGGTCTTCAGCCTTGATTTAAAAGAGCTGAGAGTTGGGGGCCGACCTGCAGTTTTCTGGGAGTTTGTTCCAGATATGTGGAGCATAGAAACTGAACGCTGCTACTGTTTAGTTGTACTACACATTGCTGCAGCTCCTCTTTTAACCCTGTGTGTTGAGCTCTCTGTTTTAGCTACAGAGTGAGGCATCTCGCTTCTGTTCTATTTTTGTTGGGAGTCGCACATGCGCAGTACCTAGGTAAGGACAACTAGCCAGTCAGAAGCAGAGTATGAGGGCGTGTCCTGACAGTACCTAGGTAAGGACGACTAGCCAGTCAGAAGCAGAGTATGAGGGCGTGCCCTGACAGTACCTAGGTAAGGACTACTAGCCAGTCAGAAGCACAGTATGAGGGCGAGCCCTGACAGTACCTAGGTAAGGACTACTAGCCAGACAGAAGCAGAGTATGAGGGCGTGCCCTGACAGTACCTAGGTAAGGACTACGAGCCAGTCAGAAGCAGAGTATGAGGGCGTGCCCTGACAGTACCTAGGTAAGGACTACTAGCCAGTCAGAAGCAGAGTATGAGGGCGTGCCCTGACAGTACCTAGGTAAGGACTACTAGCCAGTCAGAAGCAGAGTATGAGGGCGTGCCCTGACAGTACCTAGATAAGGACTACTAGCCAGTCAGAAGCAGAGTATGAGGGCGTGCCCTGACAGTACCTAGGTAAGGACTACTAGCCAGTCAGAAGCAGAGTATGAGGGCGTGTCCTGACAGTACCTAGATAAGGACTACTAGCCAGTCAGAAGCAGAGTATGAGGGCGTGTCCTGACAGTACCTAGATAAGGACTACTAGCCAGTCAGAAGCAGAGTATGAGGGCGTGCCCTGACAGTACCTAGGTAAGGACTACTAGCCAGACAGAAGCAGAGTATGAGGGCGTGCCCTGACAGTACCTAGGTAAGGACTACTAGCCAGTCAGAAGCAGAGTATGAGGGCGTGCCCTGACAGTACCTAGGTAAGGACTACTAGCCAGTCAGAAGCAGAGTATGAGGGCGTGCCCTGACAGTACCTAGGTAAGGACTACTAGCCAGTCAGAAGCAGAGTATGAGGGCGTGCCCTGACAGTACCTAGGTAAGGACTACTAGCCAGTCAGAAGCAGAGTATGAGGGCGTGCCCTGACAGTACCTAGGTAAGGACTACTAGCCAGTCAGAAGCAGAGTATGAGGGCGTGCCCTGACAGTACCTAGGTAAGGACTACTAGCCAGTCAGAAGCAGAGTAAGAGGGCGTGTCCTGACAGTACCTAGATAAGGACTAGTAGCCAGTCAGAAGCAGAGTATGAGGGCGTGTCCTGACAGTACCTAGATAAGGACTACTAGCCAGTCAGAAGCAGAGTATGAGGGCGTGCTCTGACAGTACCTAGGTAAGGACTACTAGCCAGTCAGAAGCAGAGTATGAGGGCGTGTCCTGACAGTACCTAGGTAAGGACTACTAGCCAGTCAGAAGCAGAGTATGAGGGCGTGCCCTGACAGTACCTAGGTAAGGACTACTAGCCAGTCAGAAGCAGAGTATGAGGGCGAGCCCTGACAGTACCTAGGTAAGGACTACTAGCCAGACAGAAGCAGAGTATGAGGGGCGTGCCCTGACAGTACCTAGGTAAGGACTACTAGCCAGTCAGAAGCAGAGTATGAGGGCGTGCCCTGACAGTACCTAGGTAAGGACTACTAGCCAGTCAGAAGCAGAGTATGAGGGCGTGCCCTGACAGTACCTAGGTAAGGACTACTAGCCAGTCAGAAGCAGAGTATGAGGGCGTGCCCTGACAGTACCTAGGTAAGGACTACTAGCCAGTCAGAAGCAGAGTATGAGGGCGTGCCCTGACAGTACCTAGGTAAGGACTACTAGCCAGTCAGAAGCAGAGTATGAGGGCGTGCCCTGACAGTACCTAGGTAAGGACTATTAGCCAGTCAGAAGCAGAGTATGAGGGCGTGTCCTGACAGTACCTAGATAAGGACTACTAGCCAGTCAGAAGCAGAGTATGAGGGCGTGCTCTGACAGTACCTAGATAAGGACTACTAGCCAGTCAGAAGCAGAGTATGAGGGCGTGTCCTGACAGTACGTAGATAAGGACTACTAGCCAATCAGAAGCAGAGTATGAGGGCGTGCTCTGACAGTACCTAGGTAAGGACTACTAGCCAGTCAGAAGCAGAGTATGAGGGCGTGTCCTGACAGTACCTAGGCAAGGACTACTAGCCAGTCAGAAGCAGAGTATGAGGGCGTGCCCTGACAGTACCTAGGTAAGGACTACTAGCCAGTCAGAAGCAGAGTATGAGGGCGTGCCCTGACAGTACCTAGGTAAAGACTACTAGCCAGTCAGAAGCAGAGTATGAGGGCGTGCCCTGACAGTACCTAGGTAAGGACTACTAGCCAGTCAGAAGCAGAGTATGAGGGCGTGTCCTGACAGTACCTAGATAAGGACTACTAGCCAGTCAGAAGCAGAGTATGAGGGCGTGTCCTGACAGTACCTAGATAAGGACTACTAGCCAGTCAGAAGCAGAGTATGAGGGCGTGCTCTGACAGTACCTAGGTAAGGACTACTAGCCAGTCAGAAGCAGAGTATGAGGGCGTGTCCTGACAGTACCTAGGTAAGGACTACTAGCCATTCAGAAGCAGAGTATGAGGGCATGCCCTGACAGTACCTAGGTAAGGACTACTAGCCAGTCAGAAGCAGAGTATGAGGGCGAGCCCTGACAGTACCTAGGTAAGGACTACTAGCCAGACAGAAGCAGAGTATGAGGGCGTGCCCTGACAGTACCTAGGTAAGGACTACTAGCCAGTCAGAAGCAGAGTATGAGGGCGTGCCCTGACAGTACCTAGGTAAGGACTACTAGCCAGTCAGAAGCAGAGTATGAGGGCGTGCCCTGACAGTACCTAGGTAAGGACTACTAGCCAGTCAGAAGCAGAGTATGAGGGCGTGCCCTGACAGTACCTAGGTAAGGACTACTAGCCAGTCAGAAGCAGAGTATGAGGGCGTGCCCTGACAGTACCTAGGTAAGGACTACTAGCCAGTCAGAAGCAGAGTATGAGGGCGTGCCCTGACAGTACCTAGGTAAGGACTACTAGCCAGTCAGAAGCAGAGTATGAGGGCGTGTCCTGACAGTACCTAGATAAGGACTACTAGCCAGTCAGAAGCAGAGTATGAGGGCGTGCTCTGACAGTACCTAGATAAGGACTACTAGCCAGTCAGAAGCAGAGTATGAGGGCGTGTCCTGACAGTACGTAGATAAGGACTACTAGCCAGTCAGAAGCAGAGTATGAGGGCGTGCTCTGACAGTACCTAGGTAAGGACTACTAGCCAGTCAGAAGCAGAGTATGAGGGCGTGTCCTGACAGTACCTAGGCAAGGACTACTAGCCAGTCAGAAGCAGAGTATGAGGGCGTGCCCTGACAGTACCTAGGTAAGGACTACTAGCCAGTCAGAAGCAGAGTATGAGGGCGTGCCCTGACAGTACCTAGGTAAAGACTACTAGCCAGTCAGAAGCAGAGTATGAGGGCGTGCCCTGACAGTACCTAGGTAAGGACTACTAGCCAGTCAGAAGCAGAGTATGACCGTCTCTTCTACTATGAGAAAGATAGTATACACATTTATACACACCCTCGTCCCACAGGTCTGAACGTGGACACAGTGGTTGCCGGGGACGACAGCCTGGACAGGAAGAAGCCAACGGGCATAGACGGCCGACGTCAAACCATGAGCTGCAACGCTGACCCCCGGCCCGCAGGGGGCACCATGGAGCGGCGGCACACCATCTGCGGAGTCGACTGGAGGCCCTCGCTGTCCCGCAGCAGCCACGACAAAAACCAGAATGTGGAGAGGAGGGAAGGAGGAGGAGGAGAGAGAGGTGGGGGGGAGAGAGGAGGAGGAGGCAGTTTAGAGAGGAAGAGGGTGGGAGGGAGCTGGGAGAGGAGGCAGACAACGCGAAAAACAGGAGGGAGCTGGGAGAACCGCAGAGCGAGACCCATGAGCGGGAGCTGGGGGGTGGGGGTTGGGGTGGGAGGGGGTGGCAGTGGAGGGAGCTGGGAGAGAAGGCACGGGGGAGGTGGGGGAGGGGGGAGCTGGGAGAGGAGGGGGGAGGGGGGGGCGGCGGCGGTGGGAGCTGGGAGAGGCGGCAAGCCTGCACAGGAAGCTGGGAACGGGGGAAGAGCTACGGCAGCTGGGAGAGGAGGAACCACAACCCGCTGGAGCCCACGCCCTGCCCCGACGCCTACTGCAACCTGGTCATCCTGGCTGTGGAGAACAGGGTGGGACCCCTGAGCACTCACTCACTCACTCACTACTCCCTATGTAGTGTGTATTAAAGGTCCCATGGCATGAACATTTCACTTAATGAGGTATTTTTTAATATTAATATGCGTTCCCCCAGCCTGCCTATGGTCCCCCAGTGGCTAGAAATGGTGATAGGTGTAAACCGAGCCCTGGGTATCCTGCTCTGCCTTTGAGAAAATGAAAGCTCAGATGGACCAATCAGGAATCTTCTCCTTATGAGGTCATAAGGAGCAAGGTTACCTCCCCTTTCTCTGATTTGCCCGCCCAGAGAATTTGGCCCACCCATGAGAGAGAGACATCATGGCTTTCAAACGAGCAAAGTGGCAGTTGGTCAAGGCCACCCCACCCTCCACCTTACCCCCCCCCCCCCCCTCCTCAATAGCTACAGACACAGAAATGGCACATCCTAAGGAAAGCTCATTGTGGGACTGGCTCTAGTGGCTGTAATTCTGCACCAAGGCTGAATTTCGGGAAAGAGACTTCAGATACAGTATTAGGGGACCACTAAGGTCTATATAAAAGAGACTTCATATACAGTATTAGGGGACCACTAAGGTCTATATAAAAGAGACTTCAGATACACTATTAGGGGACCACTAAGTTCTATATAAAAGAGACTTCAGATACAGTATTAGGGGACCACTAAGGTCTATATAAAAGAGACTTCAGATACAGTATTAGGGGACCACTAAGGTCTATATAAAAGAGACTTCAGATACAGTATTAGGGGACCACTAAGGTCTATATAAAAGAGACTTCAGATACAGTATTAGGGGACCACTAAGGACTATATAAAAGAGACTTCCGATACAGTATTAGGGGACCACTAAGGTCTATATAAAAGAGACTTCAGATACAGTATTAGGGGACCACTAAGGCCTATATAAAAGAGACTTCAGATACAGTATTAGGGGACCACTAAGGTCTATATAAAAGAGACTTCAGATACAGTATTAGGGACCACTAAGGTCTATATAAAAGAGACTTCAGATACAGTATTAGGGGACCACTAAGGTCTATATAAAAGAGACTTCAGATACAGTATTAGGGACCACTAAGGTCTGTATAAAAGAGACTTCAGATACAGTATTAGGGGACCACTAAGGTCTATATAAAAGAGACTTCAGATACAGTATTAGGGGACCACTAAGGTCTATATAAAAGAGACTTCAGATACAGTATTAGGGACCACTAAGGTCTGTATAAAAGAGACTTCAGATACAGTATTAGGGGACCACTAAGGTCTATATAAAAGCATCCAAAGAGCACCACGTCATGGGACTTTTAATAGTGAACTATATAGGGAACGACCAAACTAGATTTCAGACACTCACTGAAAACATGGCTGCGTCAGTAGATGCACCGGTTATTTGTGTGACGTAGGCGAGCGCGCCCTAGCCTGACGTGGTCAGACTCAGCTCCATTGGGCTGTTATTATGGGGCGTGTTTCAACCGAACCAGGAAAGAAAATGCCAATCAAAAATCAGATGCAACAGAGTATGTGATGTATGTTGAACGACGCATAGTTGTCAACAGAACTGCACGCACACTATAACCAGTCCAGAAAAACGCAATTATGCGATCGCATAATTCAATGCATAATCAGCCAAAGTCCAAATTTTTTCAAATACGCCGCACTTTCGCTGCATAAATTGCCGATTTCTATGCAAAATATGCAGGGCTTGCCTGATTTCATAATCCCCGTATTTTCGTTGCAAAAAAAGTCACATATACAGTACAGGCCAAAAGTTTGGACACACCTTCTCATTCAATGCGTTTCCTTTATTTTCATGACTATTTACATTGTATAATGTAGATTCTCACTGAAGGCATTAAAACTATGAATGAACACATATGGAATTATGTACTTAACAAAAAAGTGTGAAATAACTGAAAACATGTCTTATATTTTAGATCCTTCAAAGTAGCCACCCTTTGCTTTTTTATTAATAAGGGAAAAAATTCCACTAATTAACCCTGACAAAGCACACCTGTGAAGGTAAAACCATTCCAGGTGACTACCTCATGAAGCTCATTGAGAGAACACCAAGGGTTTGCAGATTTATCAAAAAAGCAAAGGGTGGCTACTTTGAAGAATCGAAAATATAAGACATGTTTTCAGTTATTTCACACTCTTTTGTTAAGTACATAATTCCATATATGTTCATTCATAGTTTTGCTGCCTTCAGTGAGAATCTACAATGTAAATAGTCATGGAAATGAAGGAAACACATTGAATGAGAAGGTGTGTTCAAACTTTTGGCCTATACTGTATATCAGCACAAAGTTGAAAAATTATGCGTTTACTTCACACAAGAGTAGCCATTTTCTCCTGTTGCCATGGGAACGTTATGAAGTGACGTTATGAAGTGACGTTATGAAGTGACGTAATGACGCGACGTGAACATCATCGAAAAGCAGGGTGTTGGGGGGGATTCACTTTCTTTTTTTCATCAAACCGCAGTTTTTGCAAGTTCCCGCAATTTCATTGCATAAATATCCCGCATGTTGCATCGCATTTTTTAAGAAAACGTGCCGCATAATCAGGGATTTGTTGCCCGCAACAAAAACAAAACTCAACCCAAGCGCTCTTTGGTGACGTGGTTGATTACGTTACTGTTGATTAAATTCAATTCAATTCAATTCAATTTTATTTATAGTATCAAATCATAACAAGAGTTATCTCGAGACACTTTACAGATAGAGTAGGTCTAGACTTACTTGTCTAGTAAACAATTACAGTAATTCCCTCAAGAGCAAGCAGTGCGACAGTGGCGAGGAAAAACTCCCTCTTGGGAAGAAACCTCGGACAGACCCAGGCTCTTGGTGACTGGATGTCATCTGTCCATCATCGTATGAAGCCCGCCCTGACAATTTGATTGGTCCGAACAGCTCTGGTTGGAGCATAGTCGCTCCACAACGGATCGAGCCCAGACCGAACTTCCCGACCTCAAAATGTTGTGGGCGGGGCTAAATTTGGCGGTTATCCAGGCTAGGCGCACCCAGCATCATGTAAACAAACCACAACAGAAAGACTTCTAATACGTCCCTGAAACAAACCGAGCACTAGAGAATAGTCACAGGTTTTTTATAAATGTTACGTGTAACATTTCTACGGCTTAGAAACCAAAGCCCGCTCCATTTTTTGGGTTTTCAGTTTTTCGCGGCTGCTTCTGCTTCATCTTCTCCTTCGGGAAAACACGGCCACGTTGCATTGTGGGTATACGGGGAGGAAAATGTAGGGTACATCGTATGTACACTCAAATTAGCCGCGCATTGTGGGTATTTTATAGTGACTATGTAGTGAATGAAATGTACCACAGAGATTTGGAACACCACATAATGGACTATTACTGTGATTGTGAACAGTTTCGACAACAGCTCAGGTCTGCTTACAGTTACTTTACTAACTAATACTATATAACTAGCTAATACACACATGTGTGTGTGTGTGTGTGTGTGTGTGTGTGTGTGTGTGTGTGTGTGCGCTCAGAGTTGAGAACTTAATAAATATCCCTGCGGACATTCACTCCAGTCGGAAAGAAAATAACAGTGACAGGAAATAAACCAGTGCATTCAGTGGGGTTCACTAATCATCTGGCTCTCGTATTGGAACCGTGGAAAGTAGGGCAGTACTGTTCATCAATTCATCTACGCACACACACACACACACACACACACACACACACACACACACACACACACACACACACACTCTGCGTCGTTGCAAACCTGGAATATTAAATCGCATTTACAACAGAGTAGCTTTGTGTGTGTGTGTGTGTGTGTGTGTGTGTGTGTGTGTGTGTGTGTGTGTGTGTGTGTGTGTGTGTGTGTGTGTGTGTGATCCTCAGTCCTTGCTATCTACTATCTGTCCCCGGAGCGATAGTTGTGTGTGGATTGGCATCATTATTGTGTCATCGTTTAACTGGCTGAGATGAAACTCACAGACTCCAGTTCTGTTTCCTCTCGATAACAGAATTGCTGGCTTTGCCTTTAGGTGGTTTCAGGTTCAAATCCTTACACTTATTACTGAACATGTGCCCTTGAGCAAGGCGCTAACACATGCAACATAGTGCAGTGAAAAGATTAAGAAAAATGCCAGAGGAGGTCACAGATATAATTGATGTGCTAACTAGTTCAGTGTGATGATAGCCTCTTT